>NW_027397064.1:83898245-83929415 GCF_003265705.2 Callorhinus ursinus
TTGAGTGATTGAGTGATTGAGTGATTGAGTGATTGAGTGATTGAGTGTTTGAGTGTAATGATGTTCTTTTTAAAAAAATATTTGCTTTATAGGAAGTGATTTTGACCCCCTTACAATTATCTCCCATATATCTGCTACCTCAGTAGCTACAGGCAATTAACTGTCTCTCATGAATACTCTCTTTTCCTGGCTTTTTCCTAATTCCGTAACTTCTTCTCAGTCTTCTTTGCTATCCCCCTAAAAAACATTTTCTTAACTTAAAATTTTATTTTATTGCAGTGTAACTACTGATACTTGTTTAAGTTGCTCACATAAATCCAGTCTAGCCAAAAGGGAAATGTGAAGTGTTTCTAGCAATATAGGCACAGTTGGTGTGCCCCACCCAAAGGCCTTCCACTGCAATTTACAGAAAATCTAAATGCAGTTAAACCACAAACTGGCTGTTCTTATTCTCTGGGCCATAAGAGATTTTTGAAATCTTTTGGTTTTTTTAAAAACCCATTAAGTGTCGATCATGGCTGCGAAGACCAGCGAGCTGATTTCTGAAAACTAAGTTACGCAATTATTGGACATAATTTATCCTAAACGATACTGCCATTGGGAAGACCTTGAGGTAGGGGCTCTTCATGAGTAATGTAAGTGCCACTTGTGCAAAAATAACTGTGTTGTCCTCAGAGCAGTAGTGTGCTAGAGACTTCATCACTGCTTCTTCCTCCTCCATGGTACTCAGACCCAAGAGCTGAGAGGAAAATGCTTCCTTTGGGTCCAAATTCTTATTTCACTCTAACCACTTCCCAGGTGCCCTCAATCACTAACTTTTTTTTTTTTTACCTTGTTTACTACCTACCTATAGATATTTAATCCATTTTCTCTATTACAAAAACCGATAATACAACGAACACTTGGGCATATAACTATTTACACACGTGCAAGTGCATGATAGATTCTTCAAAGTGGAAGAGCAGGATCCAAGATGATAGACAATTAATTTTTAATAAATTTTGCCAGATTCTACTCCAAAACAGCAATTACACTAATAACAGTCTCAAAACTGGACATTATGGATCTTTCAAATATTTATCAATCTGATGAGTGAAAATTGTGTCCCACTGAAGGCTGCAATTCTATGACTTTTAGTGCTGGTAAACAGTTTTCCAATAAACCCATTAGCAATTTTAATTAATTTTTAGTTTACAATTTCTTTCAATGTTTGTTTCCTCAGGTTGGCATGTTTCTTGTCATGTTTCTCCTTCTCTTAATCATTTGGAGGTGTTCTCTCTGTATCTGTCCTTCTTGCAAATATATTGTTTTCACCTGTCATTTTTCTTTTCCTTTATTCATACTGTTTTTAGTCATATAGACGATTTTAATTTTATATGTTCATATATGTCAGGGGCATTTTGTTCTTCTAAAAGTCTTTATTTCTATTGCTGGCATACTTTTGTTTTAAGCAGGTATTGAATTTTATCAAGAGTTTGTTTTTTTTTTAACATTGAATAAGAAGGTCATTTGGTTTTTCTCCTTTAGTGAATTATAGTAAGAATGAACGAAAACAGATTTTTCTCATGATGGAGATATTTCTCTCTTGGGATTAGTATTTCATTTGGTTAATAAGATTTGATTACTAAAATATATTTAGAAATTTTACCATCTTATTCATCATTATGATTTGCTTGCAGTTAGTTTTCTTTTTGGAGCGATCCCTGTTTGATTTTGTTTTTAGGTTATGCCAGCCTCATAAAATAAATTGGGAAGCTTTCCACATTTCCACGAGAAAGTGTTTATATAATATGGGGATTGCTTGGTATTTGAGTTTGGTGAAATGTATCTATAAAAAGTGTTTGTTCCTGATGCTTTTCCAGGTATAGATACTTTATTACTTTAAAAAATTCTTTTATGATAAATTTCTATTTAGTGTTTCTGTTTCTTGAATAAAATTTGTAGATTTAAAGTTGCCTAAAAAATAATACATTTCATCTAGGTTTTCTGAGTTCCTTAACCAACTTTTATGCAAATTTATTTAAAAGTCATTTCTTTTTTGTAGTCATTTTCTTATTTCTAACATGTCTTTTCTCTCTCCTTGATTAGAATTGCCATTTTTACAAATTTACTGTTGTTTCTTTTTTAGGAGAGCAGCTTTTAATTTTATTGATAAAATCTGCTTCATTTTTGGTTAACTCCATCATAATTTTTTGCTTTTATCTTTGTAAGGTTCTCAATTACATTTTATTTGATGTTATTTTGATTTTTTATAACTTTAATCTTTTAAATCTTTGTTAAATTATTTATATTTTTATTTCTAAATAAATGCATGAAGTTGATAAATATCTCTTTAAAAACTACTTGTACTCCACCATTATTTTTGTCATTAAACAAAAGTTTCAGGCAATGGCTGACTAGCTTCAGACCAACCTCTGCCAGAGAAACACACACACACACACACACACACACACACTCACTCACACTCACAACATACACATACTACTTCTCTTTGAAGAAACTGAACAACCAATAAGGCACAGAAAATTTATAAACCAAGTTTGTAAAGAGAAACTCACCAGAGAAGTGAGCTCAGAATTTGGTCTCTCTTTCCTTCAGATATCTTTTATGTAAAAACTACGGATGGTAAGATGAGAAGTCCATCAGAGTTGGTAGTGGTCTCACAGGACTTGAGGAACAAAATTGGAGTTTAGGATCTACCATGGTGGAGATCCCCTGTGGATTTCAGTTGGAACCCAGAAGCATTCTGCCCCAAGAACATTAAATGAGCCAGAAATACCCCAGCCCTTACAAAACCAGAAATCTAGTATTGAATTAGCATCACCTCTACTTGGATAAAGATGATCTGCTCCTAGTCCAAAGCACCTGCCATAAATAAAAAATAAATCCCCTCTGAAAGAAAATATCAACCAGATTCTTAAATTATCTCTCTTTTCATACATAATGTTCCACACTTGTTTTAAAAAGGTAGGTTTGCAATAGGTAAATGATTGACAACAAACAGAAAAAAATTGAGAAAAATAGATCTAGGATCAATCTAGATATTCCAGTTGTAAAACATCATATAATATATTCAAAAAATAAATAATGAGATTGAAAGTTTTGACAGAGAATGCAATTGATGGATAGAATGAAATGAATTTTAGAACTGAAAATATAATAACTGAAATTAAGATAGATTTCCAGCAGATTCAATATAGAGAGAAAAATGAACTGAAATTAAGTCAGAATAAAATATGCAGACTGAAGCACAGAAAATAAAAGAATAGAAAATAGTGAGGAGATCGCAAGTTACAAGAAAAGGTCTGTGAGATATGTAACTGAAGTCCCAGCAAGAGAGGAGAGAGAGAATGGGAAAAAACTATATTTAAAGCTAGAGACAGAATTTTCCCAAACTGCTTAAACACATCAAGCCACAGATTCAAGAATCACTGCAAATCTAGAGCAGGATAAATACAAAGAAAACCATCCGTAGCATATCACAATTAAACAGCTGAAATCTAGAGCAAGAAAAAAATCTTAAAAGCAAACAGGGGGAAAAAAAGTGGTATTAAGTGGCAATAATGAATTACCAGTTCATATTAGTAGGAAAAGTTAATTCTCATTAGAGTAATAGGAGAAAAACACATAAACAAGTTATAGCCAATGTGATAACTATAATAGAGAGACAATGTCCATATATAGTGATGCAAAGTCTGGGACTTTTGTTTTGGTGAAAAAGAAATCGACTAATTCATCATCTTCACACGGCTAGTTAATGATTACCCTAAATATTTATATTTAGACAAGCATTTTCTGTTAAGCTTTATAAATACAAAACTAAAGGCTGTGGGTCTTAAAATATAAATCATGCCATGGTCTTTAAAATATATAATTTTCAAAGTTCTGTAAATAATATAGCCTTTCCTACTATATTCACATTTTCATTATCACTGTGATTGAAGATAGCATGATCATATAAATCATTGTCATCAACAGAACCTAACCCTAACCTTAATTAACCCTTACTTCCTTCAGATTTTATTCAAATGTCACCTTTTCTAAGGCCTTCTCTGGCCATCCTATTTAAATTTCTAATTTTTGCTCTTGGCTTTAATTTTCTAATTGTCATAGCAACATCATTATACTATATATTTTGCTTTTATCTTATTGTTTTGCCTATTTCCAGCCTCACCAAACTGGAATGTAAACTCCATGAAGGTGAACTTCTTTTCTGTTTGTTTTTTGCTGCATCCCGGTGGCCATCCTAATACCTGGCACATAGCTGTATACCATGGTTTGGCACAAAGAAGATGCTCAATTAAGTATTTGTTGAATGAATAATCACACATTTCACATGTTTTCCCCCTCCAGATTGGAATGTTAGTATTCTATCCAGAATACTAGAAAATGTTGACATAGAAGAGGATGTATTGTAATAGACAACCACACAGACTACTGTCGATCAATGAATACATTTTTACATTAGTCCCAAAGATGAATTTTTGACTATGTGCATGTTTCCACATCAGTAAGCTGATGAAATGTCAGATGTAGCTTCAGACTTCCAAAATAAATAATGAAGTAGTTTTTTCGTGTTACAAAGAATATTCCATTTTATGAGAATTTACCATGACTTTATGTGGCAAATTTTTACAATACATTTAAATTAAAATATTATCAATGTCCAGATTTTATACATTACTTTCTAAAATAATGCATGTGAATACTAGTTTCAAAATGACTTTTAGTGGGTTTTTAAAAAGTTATCTCAATTTCATTTACATTAAAAAATACATAATAGGGGATATATAGGTGAATAATCATAATTCTTGTCTTCAAGGAGCTTATATTGTGATATAGGAATGATCTTAAAGCACGTAACATTTACATGAAGCTCAACAAGTTTGATTAAATAAGTGGGTAAGCCCAGTTAAAGGACCATTGGAGATACTCCCTTGTGAAATTAACGCTTCTAATATGTGTCTCCACTACTGTTTCTGACATAAATTAATAAGATTCTATTTGGCTAAAAAAAAAATTCTCTCATTAGTGTCCCATCAAAAATAGCACCATTTGCCTCATTAAATTTAATGAGGTTGTTGTTGTTGTTGTTGTTTTCTCATTGGTAGGTGTGGGTGTGTGATATATGTGTCAATGTGTTAGACTTGTATCTTTGAAGAACATGCTTTACGTAGACTATTCTCTGAGCTAACATTGCTTTACAGTAAGCTATTTCTAGAAGGTGGTGGCACCTTAGTGGGTTTGGTAGTACATCTTTCACTTCATCCTGAAAAAAAATGAAAGTGTCAGAGACCAGTGCCTTTTATATCAAACCCTCATAATTAAACAATGTTATTATCAGGATATTTTATATTGTATATAATACATGTAAGTTACATACTTGAAACCAAGCTTTAAAGGAAAGGAACATATCCTCCTCTTCTATCGATAGTCCCAACTAAACAAAAATCTCAATAATAAGGGGTTTGATGCAAGCCAGCAATATTCCTCGCCAAATAGCATGAATATTTTTTTCTTTTGAAGGGCTAAAATATTATGTCATTATTATAGTGATCAAGTCTTCTGTTTTCAACTTATAAAAATTAACATGATTGTTTTATACTTATATATAAATTCTAATCAAATGCTGCAAATACCATCTGTATTTAAAGAGATCGCTTCTTGTCTTTTTTGCAATCTACAAAGTAGAGACTCTTAAATACATACATAATGTTGATGTATTTAAAAAGCATATGCAGTGTCTGTGAAGGTTTTTAATTCATTTGAACTTATCTTTGGCAAAAATGATTTGAGGACTAATTAGCATAATTAAGGGGAAAAAGAGATCTGAGAAATTAGGTGCTAGACAACCCTTAATCCAATCTCAGCTTTTAGATGGGATTAAACAATTCTAAGAGGTAATAATATGTTCTTAAAAATAGCTGCAGACTTAGATACCTGTAGCCTAAAGCTAGAAGAATCTTTAACAGTCTTTACAGAGTTCTCATAAGGAAGGAATAGAAGAGAAATCCAGAAATAGGAAAGTACACGAATTCAGTATGTGGATTAAAAATGAGGGAAGGAAGCAGGAGGGGAGAAAAATAAGGAGAGAGAGAGAGAGAGAGAGTGGGAGATTAAGACTGCCAAATAAGAAATTTGCAGCTTTCTTCAGATTAAATACTCTGAGTCTGAATACAGCCAATTCTACACTGAGAAGATTAATAAGCAGAGAGCATGGCATATAGGATTGTACACAGACACTGCAACTCTTGTTCTCATTCCCTCAAAAAAAGAGTGGGGATAAACAGATGAAAAATAAATAGAAGTCAGATTTGAAAATCCCACATCAGAAGAAAAATTCTTCCAGGCAACAGGAGAAAATGTCATCCATAAAATGCTACACTCTCAGGGAAAAAATACAGGAACTTGGACCTATTGAAACAAGGACACAAAAAGAAGCATAGACGATCAAAGAAAAATTGGTTTAGCAAAAACAGAAAATGAGAGTTTTCAAAGTTTAAAAGAAGAATTGAATACTAAAATGGAAATTATTGGAGAAATTAAACCACAATAAAGTTCCAAAGAGGGACGCCTGGGTGGCTCAGTTGGTTAAGCGACTGCCTTCGGCTCAGGTCATGATCCTGGAGTCCTGGGATCGAGTCCCACATCGGGCTCCCTGCTCAGCAGGGAGTCTGCTTCTCCCTCTGACTCTCTTCCCTCTCGTGCTCTCTATCTCTCATTCTCTCTCTCTCTCAAATAAATAAATAAAATCTTTAAAAAAAATAAAGTTCCAAAGAATGGAATAGGTATAATGACATGCTGAAGAAAACACATAAAAAAAATGAGACCAGTTATCAGACGTAACATTGGAAAGATTTAATAAAGATGGTAGAAAGAATACAACCATTAATTCTACTTTCCTGTCATATTCCCCTCAAAGCAACAAAAGCCAATATCTATATGAAGACTATCCCAAATTTGTTTGTTTATTTTTTCTTTTCTAGTAGGGGGAGGGAAAGCATGCTAAGTATTTTGGTGCCTTTGCATCTGAACATAAACTTGAACATAACACTTTAATTTTTACCAAGACCTGTAGGTTTTGTCCATTGTTTTCTGAATATGAAAGTCAATATGGAGAAGTCTGAAGCTAGACTGTTTTTTGTTCTAATGAGTGACTTCATGTTTCCAAAGGCCTACAGTACTTTTTTCTTTATCCATAAAGCCTGGTAATTCAGCAAAGATGTCTCTTAGTATTTAACTTCTCTAACAAAATTTCTTGGGACACTTTCATTTTATCTACTTGTAATTAAGGTTTCTCTCTATTTCAGTGAAATTTTCATCTGTCACATCTTTGGATATTTCTGTTCCTTTTTCTTGAAATTTCCTTTTTTCAAGTGCAACAGTGATGAGTGTATAACATCTCCTATGTTGTTTTCTCCTATCTATTGTCTTCTATAAATGGAAATGAATGTGCCTCAGTTAATAAATTTTCTTATTACTTAGTATTTTGATCACACCCTCCCAGGTTTTGTAATCTAATGCTCATTTTTAAAGTCCATAATTCCAGTTTTTATGTCTCTTTTAACCCAAATATTCTCAAGAGTGTGTTCTGTTTGTTCAGATGTTATTACTTTCAAGGCAGGAGATTCTTTTCAGCTATTTTGTTTGCTTTTACTTACTAATTATAGGACATCATGGTTTAGAGACATGGCTTCTACATTTTAAAAGTAGAGCTACCATATGGTCCAGCAATTCTACTTCTGGATATATTTATGAAGGAAATAAAATCACTATCTTGAAGAACCCTCATGTTATCGCAGCATTATTCACAACAGGCAAAACATGGAACAAACTAAGTGTCCATCAGTGGATAAACGGATAAAGAAAATGCAGTATACATCTACAGTGGAATACTGTGCGGCCATAAAAAAGAAGGAAATCCTGCCATTTGTGACAACATGTGTGAAACTTGAGGGCATTAGGCTAAGTGAAATAAATAAAAGAGTTCCAAACAACCAATCTAAACAGTTCAAAAAAAATATTTTCAAGTGAGAAAGGAGTATAAAATAATAGACCAATCTTAATTAAGTGAAAGCAGTCTGAAAATTAGAATGACAGAAAAATATACATATTGTATACCTGACAATATAAAAATGTCAAGTCTATTGATAATTTATGACAAAGTGAGAGGAAGTAAACACATTTCTCATTTTACACAAAAGGGAAGTCAATTCTGCTTAAGTCAACAAGGCAATTATTAATTTCCTAGGGGTAATTGCAAGAATAATGCATTCTCATAACAGTGGAAATAGAAAAAAACAAAATGATAAACAAAATTTGAGGAAGACCGCAATGGAAAACAAACAGAAGCCAAATAGAACTTGCTAATAGGCACTCATTTATTTTGCTGTAGGGAAGTCTATCTTATATTATCAAATTTATTAAATGTGCGTCCTAAAATGCATTCTCCCATCACAAATTGGTATAAAATTCATTGAAAGCATTTGTTTGTATTTCAAATTATTTGCCTAGAGATATTTTGGTTTTCTAAAATTTACCTTAACTTCCTAAAAATTATCTTCATACTTTTGAGTCATTACAAAGAGAGAAAAATCTATCTACAAATTGTGTTGAAATGGAAGTTACACACTTTGATACCATGAGTTTCATCTCAGGTGACCTTTGAGAAACTCTATACAGTATATCCCAACAGCCTCTATAAGAGAACTTAAAGAACTAAAAACCTAAGATGTAAGAACACCAGGCATAAGTTCTTACCACTAAGTAATAATAATTTTCATTCATTTTAACCAAGGGTCTCCTTATTTACTTTTTCTTATTTTGTGAGCTCAATTCAATTAATAAATTTTCATTAACACTGTTGCCCAGTGAGGCATCCATCTTACTTTATTGCTTTGCACCAGATCTTCTCTAAGAACCATCCCTCACTTGTGCCCACATGGTAGGAACTCCTAAGTGTTTGCTCACTGATGAATAAATCAATCATCACTTCATTGTTTATATTGTATTTAAGCTGAACAAAGGTTAAATGAAATAGTATTAAACTAATACAAATCTAGTGGAAGCTACGTATGAACTATTAGACATTACAAGTATAACATGCTTTAGGAGATAAACATGTTCCTAAAAATAATATAGATTTTTCTATTAGATTAACTTAAGTGACACCCATCAAAATTTTTAGTCTATAATTTGATTTCTATAGCTTTCTGTCAACAGATCCACTCATATTCTATACATATCTTAGAGCTTCTATCAAATTTTACTTCTTCAATAAAAACTTCTTTTATAATGGGGCGTCTGGGTGGCTCAGTTGTTAAGCGTCTGCCTTAGGCTCAGGTCATGATCCCAGGGTCCTGGGATGGAGCCCCTCATCGGGCTCCCTGCTCTGCAGGAAGCCTGCTTCTCCCTCTCCCACTCAGCTTGCTTGTGTTCCCTCTCTCGCTGTGTGTCTCTGTCAAATAAATAAATAAAATCTTAAAATTTCTTTTTCTTCCTTAAAATGTTTTATCTGCTGGATTTTCATAATTCTTCCAGTGCTACCATCATCTACTTCATCAATTCATGTTTTTATCATTTTTATTTTCTCCATTTCCTTTTTCCCCAATACATGATCACTTATAATGTTTTCTTCATCTCTGAATGTAAAGAATCACCAGTATATTCTGCATCCTATTTACTTATGCCAAGGCTTGCCACCATGTTGACTCTGGACCCCACTTCCTTTCAATCTCTCTCTCTTGTTTCCAAAAGATTTTATTCATTATTTTTTTGAGAGAGAGAGAGAGGCATGCACATGAGTGGGGGGAGAGGCAGAGGGAGAAGCAGACTCCCCGCTGAGCAGGGAGCCCAATGCAGGGCTCCATCCCAGGACCCCAGGATCATGACCTGAGGTGAAGGCAGCCGCTTAACTGACTGAGCCACCCAAGTGCCCCTCAATATCTCTTTAATATCATGGCTGCACCATGGCTCTCACCAAATACAAAACCTTTTAAAAAATAACATTACGATTCTTTACTTAAATTGGAGGAATTTCAATATATTTTCACTTACATAAGCTTTGAGTAATAAGGCTCTCCTGTCTTTTTCTTTAAAACAAAAACAAAAACAAACCTTCATATCCCAGTAGCACACACATGATCCTCACTGTGTTGCTCCCAAGTGAATATCTTGTATATATAGTTGTTCTATAACTCTGGTGAAAATTTTCATTTCTATTAGCTTTGTATACTTGTAGAAGAAATGCAACAATAAAAAGAAATGAGAGATTTTACAATACAATTTGTTTTATAAACTTTGATAAAAATGGTACCTGAAGTTCCTCCCTCTCTCTCTGTCTGTCCCTCACCCTCCCTTCCCCCAACTCCACCGTCTGTTCTCCCCCTCCCCCTCTCCCTTCCCCCGCTCTCTCTCCTCTTGCAGTCTCTCCTTCTCCCTCTCATCCCTCTCTCTACTTCTCTCCCTCCCTCTTCCTTGTATATCTCTTGAAGCTCAAGTTTTCCTTCTCTGGTCTGTTTTGGTATCTCACTCATACATTTCTTTCATTTCTGAGCATAACACCACCCGTTATTATGGATTATGAAATTTCAAAAACAATTGAAGCAATTTGTTATATTTAATCTTAGGTGGTTTTCTTCTTGTTTCTTGTTTGCTTCCTAGCAACCTAGCAACAACATATATTTTTTGAATGCAGTAACTATTATGTACTTTTTTGCAAGCCTCGCAATACTTAGACTACTATTTCGAGGGTAATGATTAATAAGTTAAAATTGAGTTGACAGAGTTTGAAAATTAGAAGAAATATATTAAGTCCCATGAAAGTAAGGCATATGAACTGGAAGTGGTCAACAGTAAATAATCTCCAGGACTTTAAGAAAGACTGACACTGGCAAGTGGAATGCTGAGAGAAAATAGTGTGCCCAGGTCTCCAAAGTGACACCAGACTAGAAATCAAACATACTCTTTGGTTTCAAGGCTAAGGAATAAAAATGTTTATCATATCATAATTGTGATGAGAGACATGGTTTGAAAATGATAGAAACTTATTTATTTACTTCCTTTAGAATATACCATCTTTATTTCAGTTATCAAACTTTCTTCATTTTAGCTAACACAATTTCAAATTAATTTATGGTTTTATATTCTTTTGTTCCCACATCGCTATCTTTAAATAGCTTAGTACCTTATTAATTAATTTTGTTTATGTTTTGCTTAAGACTCCTTTTATGTTCTTGAAAACCTAGCTTTAATATTTTTAATTATGCTAACAAAGCTGGCTAACTTTAGGATACATTCTTCTCTATGAAAATAATACCCACAGAGGCTATTCTCTAGGAGTGTCTCTTAGCCAGGTGGACAACTAAAAGGTAGGTGGGAAGATTCTTTTCAAAATGAGGTCCCAAAGTGGACTTCAAATAAGAAAAACAATCAACTGATGTTGCTCTATCTGACGCCAAGAAGCTTTGTGCAATGTTTCTAGACTTTTTCCTTCAATCAGCCCAACATGAGGTTGTGTCGCAAGCTGTGATTTTGTAAATCTTTTTTAGTACCTATTGGGGCATCCTGTGAATTGTGGTCCCTTCGTAACTGCATCATGGGGGAAATGTACACCGACTAGACAGGATCGGACAATTTCACATCTCAAAATATCCCCACCCACCCCCCTTCCAATTCAAAAAATAAAATTAGCTCTGAGTTTTTATCCTGGGAAACCACATATTTTGGAAACATCAGAATTTTCAAGTTCTCAAGAGGGGTAAATCTTTTGTTTTCCCTGTCATTAATAAGCCATTTCCTTTTGTGAACTCAAAAAGCTAAAATCCTCACGAGTACCTTAGCTGTTTTCTATTTTTCTAGCTTTAGTTTGATCAGTAATAAAACAACAAAATCTCTCTCTTTCTCTCTCTCTCTCTCTCTTTACCTTTCCCCCTCTTTAATCCTACATGGCCTGGCTAGTAAGTCGGTCCTTTTGTTGGGGCCTATTAAACTTATCCTGTGTTTTTTTTTTTTTAATGTCATTGTAATAATATTATATGGCAGGCAAAAATATAATGATAAATGATAATTTGCCAAAAAGATTAAAAAAACACCGAGGTGTTACCTATCAAAAGTTCTCCTTCTGTCTGTGATGCAGCACAGATTGTGATCGTGACAGTAAATCTGGTGCTATTGTTAATGCCATGGCACTTGGGTTTTTGGCTTGCTTTAGTCCAATCTGTGACATGCTTGTGAATATCTTTCTTCTGTTCTGTCTGTATGGCATATGGATTTCTGGGATACAACGTCAGACCTATCCACATAACAAGTGTTCAGAGCACCTTATCATTTTAAAAAGCCAATTACTCAAAAAGACAAATGTGAAATGTTTCACATTTAATGATGAGCAAATCTGCAAAACAAATGCAATTTTGCTCCTTCTAAAAAGTTTAGTTTAACTGTAAATATTGCAATGGAGTCTTGCATGACACACACCACCGATAGAGAAAAGCTCATTTCATACATATTGTATATCATCACTGTCAATTACATCTGCACAGTATTTAAAATGAGGGTGGTATAAGTAATTAGAAATAAAGCAAATAGAATATTCTAAACTACACGGCTCTGAAATCACTGTAAAAATGTCACTGCTAACATTGAACACTCTAAAAAAATATTTTGAAAGTCTCACCCAAAAAACTGAAAACTGCATATGTCTACAGAGGTAAAGGTCATTCATAAAACACTCAACAACAAAAAATACCAATTCATTTTTTAGAAATATTTGTCAATATGTAAAGAATGTTTTGTACATAAGTTCTCAGTTACTGTTGAATCAGTGGCTGTATGTAATATTCCCACATGGAATGATGTCCTTTCAAATACTTTAAAACAAAGGTTTAGTGAAAGATTTTGTGGGGACATCTTGAGTGCTGAGATTTTATGCATGGGAAGTGCAACTAACAAAATACAATAACATTGGTTTTGTAATTGATTTATGTATTTAAACTTTTATATCCACTTATGATGGAGACAATAGCTATTTTGGAACCATATTTCCTACCCCCATCTAATTTACTCCATCTAAGCAAACCAAAGACAAGACTAAAAAAAAAAAAATCAATCTTTCTCTTCGGCATCTTCCATTTAAGTTGTACAGATACAGTTGTCACATTTAAATGTCTTTACTATTCGCTTTTTTTTTTTGGTCTACACATTCGTTAAACCCTCCCTTAAACTGTGAATACTGGTTACAGAATATTATATGACATGAGAAATGGAATGCACCTGGCACTGGTAATTTTAGAAGAAACTAATCTCGATATTTATAACATCATTTAGCAAGCGGAACAGTTTTACCAGGCTTGGAATGTGGAGAAATGAAAAAGTTCACTTAGTTCTTGGACTTTCATTCTACATTGGAATTGAAATGTAGTAAAAAAACCAGAAAGTCTCCAATCAGCTATTGCAAAGCCACGTAGAAAAGTCTACTTGAATCCTCTAGTAGTTAGTGATGGAGACTGGAAAACATCCCTCAATTCTCTTTTGTATTTCATGTCAACTATTTATTATCCAGGATAGAACCAAAGTTAAGAAGAGCTGAACAACCAGTCCATTCATTAAAAATGGAGAGACAGAAAGTATCGTTATCATAATATTTTTAAAGGTATTTACTGAAAATAAGTGATTCACTTGGTATTTATTATTCTTGTCCTGGGAGTGCATTCCAGCTGCATTAATGTGTATCTTAGTTTGAAGTGAATTGATATAATGATGTACATGGCACTTGAATATTTTAATGTGATAGCGAATATTCACCAGGTAGTCTCAGGGCATTTAACTGACATTGAAAACGTAAGGATATGGGTTGTCTCAAAACTTTGCTGGAAAGATACGGGGGTCTAGATAAACAAGTAAACAACTAATCATTCTTTTCTGCCTTTTTAAAGTAAATAGATTTTAACCTATTTACAAATAGAATAATGTGAGGTACAAACTCCTGGAAAACCACCACATCCTTCACTTTCAACCAAGTGACTACTTTCTTTCCTTTTACTGAGCCTTAAACTCCTTAAAATGTGATGAAACATGTAACCCATCCAAATTTCCATCCAAATGTTTAATTTCTAACTCTTGGGACTTTAAGCATGTAACACTGAAATCCTTACACAACATTTATGTTAATGGCTTGCACAGAAGTATTTACAGAGGAAAATGATGACACTAATGGAGCTTTGTCAAGAAGAAACCGCCTAACAGAACCTCCCAGGTGTATGAACTAGACCAGAATACGCACCTTAGGTGACCATGAGGGTCATTTGAACAGATCACACTGGCCTAGAGTCAAGCTGCAACAAGTATTTGTTGACTAATCTGGGACTTATTTCTTATCATTCTGACGGTTGATAATCAAATCTCAAAATCACATTTTGAAACCGGAAGGGAACTCACAAAGCCTCTCTTCAACAAGGTCCTTGTTTGACAGAAGAAAAGATTTAGATGCAGAAAGATTAAGGGGCTTTCCAGGGGGCACATTCCTAGAAAAGCCCCAGGCAGACCTGGAGTCAGATGGTCTGGGTTGGAGTCCTGGCTGCCTAACTTGCTCTGTGAGTTACTTTAGGAAGGCTCTTAACTTTTTTAAGAGGCAATTTTCCCAGCTGTAAAAATCTGTGACACCTATTTCACAGAGATATTATAAATGAGATAATACATGGGAAAGCCCTGTAAACTATATTCCACAAATACATATAGGCCATTTCCTCAACTCACCGGCAACTTAATTCCTAGTGCATATTATTGTTATCCATCTATCTATCTTTCTATCTATCTACCTACCTATTTATGTATTATCTATCTATCTATCTATCATCTATTTTCTGCCTTGTTTATCTTACAGGACATCAACCATTAAATAGCAAAGGAAACATCAGGGGATAAAATTCCAGCTTTTATAGATGGAAGGAAAGCTGCCAAGAAGAGCATTTTCTTGAGCCTCCATGTTCTTTGAGACTATCTGAAATGGTTTCCTCACAGCTTGTACCCAGGTTCTTCCAAAAAATTTTTCTAAAAGGAAGAAAATTGTAGTAATGGAATAAGAAATAATTATGACCACTGCAAACCTCCATAGTCAGTCTCCTCATAACATTATTATGTGAAATGCTATCTAGGCAGTACCTGAGTCCATAAAGTGTCAGGTGGCCATTTGGCAAGAGAAAAAGGAAAGAATCAGATCAACATTTTATAAGTGGTTTGCATTTTTTTTGCACCTGTTATTCTACCATTTCTTTCAGTTATATTTCAAAACACTGCAGTTGGGATCTCCTTGCCAACCTGAGATGTGGCATAAGCCTGGATAACAGAACAAAATGTGAGAAGGTCCTTCTGTCTTTAACGCCTGTTCACCAGTGAATCAGCCTCCAATTAATCTGTTTCTTCAGTAGGAGTTTAATAAAAGTCAAGCGCACACATGTTCAGACTTGTTTAGTATTGAAGCTGTGTTAACGTTATCTGTCTAGCCAGGTCAAAAAATCTTGTGTAATTAGATACCAGAAACCATTTCAAAAAATTTAAGGATTTCTCTATTTATTATAAGCAATTGATTATCTGAGATAAGGAAGTTTAAATTGAAAATGGAAGTGCAGTGAGAGAGATGCTTCTCATTAAACATCGCAAGGGAAAAAAAGTTTGTCTCATGGCCAAACTGCACATAAAACTCAATATATTAGGTTTGCTATTTTCTCTTTGTTTATGAACCAGAAAATTCAGGATCATTCGGCAACTCTTATTTCCATTCCACTGTGTGGGTGATGATCAGAGTTGGTCGTTTACATTCAATCATATACAGCATTATGCTTGGAGGAAGCTCTTAACCCAATCATCTGTGCCTATGAACTGAGTGTACCTCAGTGTTTTCTGGAGAAAATCAACAATGCTGCAGATGGAAATACAGGTTGAATGCATTTACGACAAGCCGAGATAGCAACTACAAAAGCTCAGAACTGAAATCTTCCCAAACCCCAGCTAGGAAGCTTTCTTTAAGCAATGGTAGGGACAATAAAAATCTAGGAAAGTCCTTTCTCTTACAGTGTTATGTTGAATGACATTTAATCCACACATGAGGGGTACATTAACTTTGCATGAATCACAAAACACTGTCACCCTAACTGGCACCTCTTGAGTCTACAGTGGCATCTAACAGCTCAGGCTGAGGAATATGAAATCTGATTCTTGCTCTTATGTCTACAGTGTGGAAGGATAAAATAAAGATGACTCATACCTATGGGACTTTCCATACAACCTGAAACTTTTTAAAGGCAGGTTATTTAAGAAAGCACCGTTCAAGGCAGAAAGCAGACATTTCAAGGCAGAAGGGAATTAATGATCATGGACTACAATCAGCTCCCATCTAACTACTCAGAAAAATAATTTATCACTATCCTTCTTTTTATGAGAACTTTTATAATCAATTCACTGAAGACATGAATCTGTCTATACACATTCCAAATAATTACAGAAGAATAAATATTCCAAATGAAGATGAAACATTGGGAGGTAGACCTCTATGTTAGGGAAATTTTAAAATTAGTGGAAATTTATGACATCCAGCACCCTACCACGTCTAATGCATTGTAGAGCCCAGTTTTGCTTAAAGTGTTAGGATTTGTAGTGTTTTAAATTTTGTCACAACTCCCTGCCCATGAAAAACAAATTAACCAAAAAAAAGGAAAGACTGTGAGTAAAAAGTTTGAAGTTTATATCATATTTTTTCTTTATTTTTAGTCAATGGTCAATAAAGTTCTAAGTTCCCTATATCTTTAAGATGTTAGTTACTTCTATAGAAGTATCCCTAATACATCAGTTTTATCTTCTGTTGAGGATGTGTGGAATTCAGCAATTTTTAATAGCAATTAAAAAATTATACTAAACCTAAGTATTGTTCCCACATTCATCATACAAAACTACAGTTAAAAACATACTTATCCATTCTTATTTATTAGTATTGTCCCTATTTACCCTCGTCATCATTATTGTCCACATAAATCAGTAATGTCCACATCTGCTTCATTCACTGAGGTAGAATAATTGCCCATACTATGCTTAGGGTTTTATGTCATCTGACCCCCCAGTCATACTGTCTTGTCAAAAAGTCTGTATCTACCTTCTTCCATGGATAGGTTATACTTGAGCTTGAACAAAACAAACAAACAAAAAAAAAGGAGTCTGTTGGCCTTCTACTCTTTGCAGCTCTGGAAAGTTAGAAAGTATCACGGAGGACCAGAACTCTATCTTTGAGGAAAAGTCAAAGACATCTCACTGACTCTCCCACCTCCTCCACTGTCTCTAATTTTGGGTGTGTCAGGAAGTCTTGTCATTTCTATTGTTAAATATGAAATATTGTGAGATAATTCATATAAATATCCTCTACAAATTTCAAAGAACTTACTTCCATGAGAGAAATTAGTATAATCACAAGTGTTAATGCAGTTCAGGCGACGCCTGGGATATTGGATGTTGGGATCATCATCTGACTAAATACGCCATAATCACTTGGGTTTTGATGAACATTTAGCAGAGCAACAGATATCCTAATAGATGGGTTGTGCTCGAGGTTATTTTTATTTCCTTAGGAAAAAGTTCAGGAAATCACTCAGAAGCTAGTGATGCCAGCTTTGATTTAAACAAAAAAATGACTTTAATCACTTTTTATTTAGAATCTTTACATGGAGCATACTCTAAAAAGAATTGGCTCCTTTTGATTGGATCAGACCCTTTACAGGGCCTGTCATAATATAATTAAATTATATGTTACTCTAGTCACAAGGGACCACTTCAGTGGGGGACTTACCGCTTATGAAAGCCCATAACAGGTGACTCTGTATTCCTGATTCAAGCTGACATTAGTTAACATTCCTTGATATATTATTGAAAATGCAGTCATGGCCCAGAGAACATCTTATGATTTGGTACATGACCTTCTGGTGTTATCTCTTATAATGTTTTTAGTTTGTTAAAATGGAAGAAATTTTCTAAAAGCACAGAAATAATGATGATATAAATGTTCAGGTTTTGGTTTTTTTTCCATTGCCCTCAAACATAGCTGAGCAAAATAGACTCAGCAAATTGGAAACTAAATGTGCACCATTGTTTCATCTCCTTTTTGATGACACCCTTAGTGAAGCATCTTTGAATTCCCCTTGTCTCTGCTTGCTAAAATTATCAATGGCGTCTCATTGCCATTAGGTAAAAATGAAACATGTTTAATGTAGCTGACAGGCACCTGCATTATTGGACTTATGCCTACCTCAGAGCTTTATGCCTTACCATGTTCGATCTTCATTTCATTCTTTCCAGATCTTTTTGGTTCCTCAAACATGTCACACTCTCTCCTGACACAAGATCTTTGAACAAGTTGCTCCTTGTGTGTATCATTCTCTTAGCCTCTCTCTTTCCTTGTGTATATCCACTAATTTTCCTGTTGCAAATTGAGAGATTTCTTCCTTAAGAGAGGCTCCCTTGACCCTTCAGACTAGATAGCTTTAAAGACAATCATTATGGGCGCCCGGGTGGCTCAGTGTGTTAACCATCTGATTCTTGATTTTGGCTCAGTTCATGATCTCAGAGTTGTGAGATCAAGCTCCATGCTGGTCATGGAGTCTGCTTAAGATTCTTTCATTCCCTTTCCCTCTGCCCTTCCCCTCCTCCTTCACCAAAATAAATAAATAAATACAAAATAAAGACAATCTTTAACCCTAAGTATGTCTTTTGCTTTTTATAGAAGGAGATCTTCCATAGATAACCACTGGTGTGTTCCCACTGTACTTTATACTTTTCCTAAACAGCACTCTGTAAATGTGTGAATAATTATTTTCTTAGTATCTGCCTTTCAGTTTAAACCATAAGCATCATGAGGGCAGGGACTATGTTTGGTTTACCCATGAATTCTTAGTTCTAGGTCAGTGTTATACTTCAGAGGTCCTTAAATAAGATTAAAAAAAAAAAAAGATGCCTGCTCCCAAAACATGGCTGTCATTACCTAGGAGTCCCCTTTCATATTTTCCATTCTACTCTTTTGAGTAGGTAGAAGACAGTACATCTGAAGTTGGTGACTTGCAGAGGACATAAGGCAGCTATAATATTTAGTAAGGGTCCCTCAGAAGCCATGTTTCCACTATTTCACAGATATTCTGGCCATGGTCTTCATTACTTTTCCAGGGCTCACAACTGTAGTGTAGGATTTGTGTTTTATAGTCTTAATTTTTTTCTCCAACTTGCCAACAAGGAAGAGAATCACTTGTATTCTACTCTTGGCTGTCACCTTGGACATCTCCCCAAGCTTCATAGACTAGTATGTTTATGGCTACTTTCATCTTGAAGAGTCTATAAGTTTGTACAAAATGGTAATGAGGCTGTAGCTTAAAGTTGTAGGGAAGTTGTTAAGTGTTTGTCACATTGGATGAGCAAAGAAGTCCATCTGAAAAGCTCTAATTAAGTTGCCATAGTATGTACTGTGTGCTTATTTAGTGATCACTGCATATATGCGTCAACAATTAATAGCCTTGTTTTAGCAAAGGGTGAAGATTTTAGAAAAACATGTGTTAATTTTTGCTGTGTCCTAAACCACAGAAGCAGGTTTGACATGACCCTGGTGGGTCTCACCTTCTGGCACATAAAAATGCCAATGACGACAAGTTTATGGCAAAACAATGTTTGCTCCATGGACACATTCAGTGGATTGTTCTTCCTACAGTCAGACTGGCTTTACGGTAATAGCAATTTGAAGTGTTTCTTTCTGTTTCAATTACATTCCAACCGGGAAGACAGTCCTGTGAAAGACACCTCCCTTAATGGCTTCCCCCAAATTTCACTTTGCATTTCTTAAGTACCAATTAAGTAATAACATAAGATTTCTTGTAAATTATCTGGAGAGTTTTCTCAAAAGATAAATTATGGATAGATTGCATTCTTCTTAGTAATATTAATAATGATGCCTGCCTAGTGGATGAATCACTATTGGTGATATAAGTCCTAGCTCTTAGTGCATATACTGCAATATTAAAAATATCAGTACCTGAGCTATAAAATTTCAATATAATCTAAATCTTATAATCTAGGCAAAGCAGAAGAGAGACTAACTTTGGCTGTCTAGGTCTTTTGGGCTGTCTAGGCTTCCCTTTTTTTTTTTTTTTAATTTCAGAAATCCAAAACTGAAAACAGGAACAGAGACCTTTAGAATGAAACATATATTAAATAATCTTTTTGGAAGTAAGTATATAAATGTTAATTTATTTGGTAGAAAAGGGAGAAAAAAGCTAAGATATGTCTGAAAAAAATCCTTTTCTTTCGTATTCATCTCAAATATATATATATTTAACACATTCCCTATATTTTTAAGTTTGACTATGAGATTTTAAGCACATTTATCTGTCAAGATTTCTATCTTGGGACATGCATCTTCAATGAGTTAGCTTAAGAATATGACATTTTCTCACTGAATACTGACAATTCTCAAATGATGACTTTTGTTGAAAACTAGACCAGTCACTCAGAGGTCAACATCATCTCAAGGACCCACACATGCTGTACAGAAATTGTCCTATACCCTGAAAAGCCAAAACAACAAGAAACTCTCAGCATGTTCATTAGTTTTCTATTTATGTTTCTTTAAAACCTCATCCATCTCTATTCCACTTGCTGATTTCATAGCATTACCTCAAGCTACTGAAACAACCACATTCATCCAAAAACTATCCAAAATAAATCTCATTTGTCTTCTATAAGTAGAGTATATGTACAAGTGTGACTGTGAACTAAAGGGTATATATTGCGGGGATACACTCATTACTTAAACTTGCACCTCTAAGTGAATGTTCACATAATATGGGTGGGAGGTAACACTCAATAGAATGCTTAATGTTTTAAACCTACCAATAATACATTGATTGACAAAGTATACAGTAATTCTTCCAGAAAATATAATTTCAATATATATTTGTGAAAATAAAAAAAAAAAGGTTGAAGATGTGAACCAATTGGCAAAAGACTTGACAGGATAATATTTCAGTTTTAAAATTTCCGTATTTATATTCCTGTATTTTTTTTATTTTCTTTGGAATTATTGGAAAATGAAAGCTTCATAAAAATCCATACCATCTCAGAGAATAAAAGTAGTAGTATTTGGAAAAATATAATAGCGACTATCGGTGCTTTCTCTGTATGTTCTCACAAGAGCTACATAATATAATGGACAGGAGTTACTTTGGAAACTGACCACTGAGAGTCTGATAAGTTTCTGTGGGCCCCTGTTACCTAATTCATTCCTGTCACCTTTTTTCAAAGCCAATGGACCTCTATTTTTCCCCCAGGAATCTCTTGGATAGCCTGTGTGTTAGTTTCTAATAATACATTCTTGTTTGTGACCTGAAGTACCACAAGAATAACCTTTCCCAGGTTCCAATGACAACATGATAAATGTCTTGAATCTGTAGTAATTATTTTTGAAATGTGAATTAAGGCAATGTTTGCTCATGATTTCCCTTAAAAAAGAAAAAGAAAATACACAATTTCAGTCTACTGTTGTGCTGGAAAACCCTTGGGTCTTCTTTGGCTGCTCCAAATCTTCCTTTTCAGGGAGAGGGGTCTCCTGTCCTTAAAGTTATGGTGGGCAGGAAATTCTGTAACCTCTGACAACCATATGGTCAAGAGTGGATCAGGGCCATGCAGTTGTGCTCGCAAGGTGGCAAGAATGTGGACTAGTTGCAGTGTATCATTTGCTTTTGTAACTTTATAATTAGGAGTCAATTGAGTTAAGTGCTTGCTTAATAATTAGCCTCTAGACTGAAGGCTGGTTCCCCAAAACCAAGCAAATAAAAACCTGTATTGTACAGCATAGCATGTTTTAGAACAGGGTGGAAATCAGATCTCACCTCACATAATGGCCTAACTGTTTCTCTGTGGTGGCGTCTAACAAAGGTATCACATGGGCATGAATCAACGAAAGTAACATATTTCACTACAGTTAATTACCCTGATTTATCCCAAGAAACTAGGTTTTATGCTGTAATCTGTGAGGAAATCTGCTGTTCTGGCCCTAAATCCTTTCCTCAGCCAGGTGATTATCAACTACATTTTTGTACAGGAGGGAATTAATGCCACATACGGTCTAAGCAGCTTTGAAGGCAAAAAGGCCCGGACCTGTAATAACTTTTGTGCAGGGTATTGATTCAGAGAGCATGAGGGAGCCCATGGTCCCAGGGGTGTCCGGGGGCTTTCTATGCCCTTCTTTACCTTTTGTGTTCTACCACACTTCCACCTCCACTGTGAACCCTCGCATTAACTCTCCACAGGAGACCCCAGGTAACTCTGCACTGGCGTTACCACAGGCTGAGTAAAACCGTAGGTAAAAAGCTGGCCCCACAATGAAATCTGATTTTCAAGCCAGCAACAATCAATACGGCTTTAAAATTTGATAACAAGGAACTTTGGCAGAAAATAATCAAGGTTTGCTGTAAAAGGCTGAGGCAAATTTTCTCCTGACTCCATGGTCTGTTCTTTCACTGTAGGTTGATACTTCAGCGGGCATATTAAGTGTGTTTGCATATGTGTGCCCCTGTACCTGTGCATGAGTGTGTGTGTGCGCGCGCGCGTGTGCGCGTGCGTGCATTTGTGTGTATGTGTGTGTTTCCAAGGCCATACTTGCAAATATCTATCTGAGGGTGAATCGGAAAGCTTTTGTTGGAACCAGCAAGCATACTAGGCTGAGGGCTGGGGGTAAAGAGGGAGAAGTGAAGGGAGGGGGAAGCAGAGAGAGGGGCACAGCATATCCTGCTCCATGAATTTATTCAAAAGCATTTCAATCTGCGTGCACATCTTCATCACTTCAGCGATAATTAAATCTCAGCATCACAGGTGATGTCCTCACACAGTCTCTTTCCCGGGTTCCCACTGGGCCAATGAAGCAGGCCTCCCTGTGAGGCCTGTTAGCACAGATCAGGTGGTAATGTGGAGGGACAGATGAGCTTTAGCTGACAGATGGCAAGATGACCTGGAAAACCTGCCCCCTTTTCTAGGATCAGGCAGCAGCTGACAGGTATTATTTCATAAAATAACGTCTAAAAGGAATCGCCAGGGTCTTCGCATTAATCTGAGGCTGCAACCAGCCATGTAACGTTTATGTCAGAACAAATCTGTCTCTATGCAGGAGAGGGAAAGTGGTTTTTGATGAAGTTGTTCATAAATTTTAATATAATATGCCTGATGGTGTCAGATATAGTCTCATATCTCTTTTATATTTAAAGGCTCTAGTGAAACATAGAAATATTCAATCTTCAACAAGCTACTTTTAAATAACTAAAAAGTTAACCAAGGATACCTTACTGCCTCTCTCTCTCTCCCCCCCTTTTTTTATATTTTCAATAAAGAACTGGTTCATCTGAGATCCCTGTTTTTAAATGAAAATGATTTCAATGCCATGAAAAGCTCTTTGCCTGGGGTACCAAACAAAAGGAGTGAGGCTGTTGCAAAGTTGCTTTTATAGAAAACTTGCTTTCTGGAAAGGAGGAAACTTGCCCAAACCCACAAGTAAACAACAGCGGCAGGAAGCCCCTGTCTTCTACATACATAAATAATATTTCACAACTTCTGGTGCAAAAAAAATATCAACTACTAACTGGTTGGCAGAGATAACCCTTTCATTAAATGAGCTCTCCAGGCACCTGACATTTGAAAGTTTCAACCCAAATGAATATGTAGGGAATTCAACCACCTGGATGGGGTTTCGCTTTGTCTGCCCCATGTGTTATTCCCCCTAAAATGATGCAGCAAGGTACAGCCTATGACTCAATTTGCATCTACTTACTAAATAGCTAACTTACCTAATTTTGCTCTACACACACACAATGCAATATTGCAGCATCAAACTTCTCAATATGCCAGGGAAAAACGTTGACAATTTCTATTTGATTGTTATGAAACAAGGAGAACCATTTATAGTGATTGTGTTAAAGAAGGGAACTTTTCCTCTTCTAGACCTTTTGTGGTATAAGATTGCTTCTCCAGGTACCTCTAAGGATAAGCATAAAGTGAATTCATGAACATAACAGACGTACAAGTAACCTGGAGAGGCATGTATTACAGAGATGGGACCATCTCCGCACACCTCATAATCACATTTTCACCTGCCCATCTGGTGCAGACCTGGGCTTATTAGTAAACGCACCAGATATAGAATCATGCCAGTTTTGTGTTTCAAAAACATATACTGAACACAATTTGCAAAAACAAATGATGCCTTTAAAAATAAAAGCAGGAAAATACAAATTTCAACATGTTCCTTTTAAAAACTGAAATGAGTGAGGCATATGGGAAAATACTTCAGTCTACTTAGATACTTGTAAAGGACTACCTAGACTGAAGCCCTCTAAACTATTAGTTTACCAAATGTAACAAACAAACAAACAAAAAGGTGAATTCTCCATTTGGCATGCCATAAAATAGAGGTTTAAAAGTATTCATGCAGATGTCTTTAGTTCATTATAACATGATCAAGTTAAACCTTTAAAAAATTCCTAATGGCATAAGCCTTTATGTAAAGTCTGATTGTTCTTAATCTACATTTAACATAGAATTAAATTACAAATTAACAAAATAAGCGTCAAATTTAAATCTAATCATCATAAAAAATACTCATCTGTAGCAATTAACACCAATACTTAATGAATAATTTTTAAAAGTTAAGTGAGGCATTATTATAGAATTATACATACATATTACCAACCTAAATCTATTAATTAAATTTAGAACAAATACATATTTTACATAGGGTCAAAGCTTTTCCTTATATGAGGATCAAAATTTGTTCTATCTCTTCCATAAACCTCTCTGTAATACACTTAGAATTTCTATTTTTCAATTTTTTGAAGTAGAGTGCAAATTCTGTGACACATGCAAAATCAATGAAGTGCAGAATCCTTCTGTTTTGGGTTTATTTTTTTTTAAGATTTTCTTTTTCAACTTGTTACGGTTGTCTTGTCCATACCTAATTTGGAGCAATTTCTTTTAGCAACTCATTTATCAAGTCTTTCCAAAGCATTCACCTTTGGTTTTCATACAAACAATAGCTTTCTTTCTTTGAACATTCTTATGTCATCAGTTCATGTAATATTGAATTAAATCATATATTTCTATTGAATTAAATCATGTATTTCTATACATAAAAATGATGTAAATAGTTCTGGGGAAAAAATGAAAAGTTTCCTTTATAAGTACTCCACTCAACTGTGAGGCACAAAATAGTTCAGATATACCAGAAAGTGGAATATTAGCCATGAACATTTAGCTTCGTGTTGACTACAGTACACTTTAGAAAGAAAAAAAAAGGTAAGCTAATCTTTGAAGCATCTAAATGAGGCTATTGAAGAGATCTTCTGAATATCTATTTATTATTGTGTGCATGTGTGTGTGTGTGCGTGTGTGTGTGTGTGTGTGTGTTCTTGGAAAAACCCATGGCTGTTTTTTTGTCTACTTAATAATATCTCACCTGACAATGTGTAATGTATAGTCCCCATGATAAAGGTAGAGGCAAAGGAATTGGATGGCAGCTAAGAATTCAACATTTTTCTCTCGCTTTTATAATAAGTATTAATAGGGCGTTTTTATTTTTCCTATTTTGGAAACATTTAATATTATGCTCTATTCTTTTTTATATATCCTAATGACCTAGTGTTGTGCCTGCTTCATACCTGATCATTAGTGGTGTACTAGCTATATGAGCTTAGGCAAGCTCTGAGTGTTAGTTTTTTCATCTAAAATGTGTATTAGTTTTTTCATCTAAAATGTCAATGATAACAAAACATCAACTTATTTTATGAATTCTGTGAATTAATAAATGCAAAGAGCATGAACCTAGCCCATAGTGGGTGCTCAGTAATTGGCATTCATATCATCAATATTATTGCAACCTAGTCACTAGTCTTTTTAAGTATGAACTCATCAAAGATAAGATCTGCTGACAAATGTTAAAGAGATTCCTGAATTGGGACTCATATCCTGTTTAGTTCTTCAAAAACCATTGCTACCTGTTAGTGGATGTTAAGAACCTTTAGGTAAAAATTATGTTCACTCAAAATTCATAGATGTTCCTAAATTCCCTTAATAAAGCCAGTGAAATTCCTCTATTGCAAAAAATGTGTAATTCTTTTGTTGCCTATTTTGCATCACATCTTTTCCTATTGATTAATGTTTTATAGTTATTTCTGATTAAATATTATATTATATGGCAAAGTAGTGAGGCTGTTATGTATGGACTTGTGCTCTGGAATAGATAAGCTGACTTGGCCATTTGGAACAAAGACAAATGCTTGCACAAAATGTCTTTCCAGGATATGTTTGTTTGTTTGTTTGTTTGTTTGTTTGCTGATGGTCCTTTTTGGGCACATGGGGGAAAAAATAGTACAAAGGACCAACCTCAGTCTATTCCTTCTATGTATTTTACTTTTTTGTTACCTGAAGAAAAGTCTAACTATTTATTTATAAGAGAACTTCTTGAACATAGGTCTTCAGTAGACATTGATTTTTTTCTTCCTTCTAATCCAAGACAATTGTGCTTTCTTTTTTTTTCTTTCATTAGGTTTGCAAAAATTCATTCCTCAACTGCAGAACAAACTCTAAGTTAAAAAAAAAAACTTTTTGACATACAGCTTGTTCTTCTGGATCAGAATGAATACACATAGCACATTCAGCCATATCTATTTAGATTTTTAACAATTCTCTTCCTTGGAAAAACCCATGGCCATTTTTGGTCTACTTAAAAATATCCCACCTGACAATACTCAGATGATCTATCAACTCTGTGTCGGTGGCTGAGTGGTTTCAGCCTGTAATACACCTCAAGAGGAATTCATCTGCATTTCCTCTCTTCATCGATAATGTGAATTACATCATGTATGTTGTAAGGAAACCATTCATTTTTTATGCTTAGCCATAAACTAGACCATGACAATGATTAGAGTTGAATATGAACATTAAGAAGTCCCAAGAAACAATAGAGAGGAAGTATTTATTTATGTAGTTCAGAGCATTAACATTATGTTCCACTGTCAAAGATGGCCACTGAGTCTGAGATGGTCTCAGTCTGGCGCTTACGGTTCTGTCTCCTTTGGAATCTTACCATTAATACAAGCATTAATTGGAGAAAACCTTAAAAAGCTAGATCAATGTGTGCCTAAAGACATCTTCTAAACCAAAATTACTTTTGCTTGATTAATCAGTCCATTTTATCTGGTGCAAATTAGTGGCTTTAGTTCAGGAGAAATATAGGACACTTCAAAACTCTTCTATGAGTCTGGTGTCTGAGAGTCAGAACATTATCTAGCAGTCTAGATAATGGTTACACTGAGTGTCCCATGATTTGAGAAAGGGAACTATTACTGTAATTCCACCTCCTTTAGTACAGAAAAAAATGCCAAGACACATCTTGAATACATTCAGGTAATTTTAGTAATCAGTGTGCATTTTGGTGAAATGTCTGCCAGTAGGAGTGTCCAAAAAGAAAAAAAAAAAGCCATTTCAATGTCATAGAAAAACTCTCAACACATGTGCCTTCACTTATAAGTTTAGCTATTATTTGGGTGAAATAAAGTGAATTTTAACCTCAATACTCTAAAAGTTGAGTGGCCTTAGCTCAACCGTGCTTAGTTACAGTTAGGTGACAGCAAACATTTTGGCTGACTCTCTTTTTAGCTGAATCTTCTACACCAATCTATTTATCTTCTCTTCATAGGTTGTGCATAAAACCTGATTGTCCTCAATCATCGTAAATAACTGCACATGTCAATCCGAAGTAGCCTTGGATCGGGGCAGAACTCCTCTTCTCTGTGTGGTTAGAAAACACATGCTTGACCTTGGTGAGCTCTATTCTCTCACTGTGGTTTATATAAAAACCTAAGATTGGGAGATTTCTGAGGCAGCCATCAATTTTACATGGTAAATTACGAGAAGCTTCTCTCCAGGTAAAATGGTAACCTAGGGCTTCTATCAAATGCTTTACAATATTGGCATTTGTAGAATGAAATAAAAAATCTTTTTCTATAAAGCCACATCTTCTTATTCAATTTTCCATGGAATGGACATTAGAGGAAAAGTTTTCTTCTCTGAAGTGTTTTGAAGCTTTTTTTTTTTTTTTTAATAATGGGATAAGGTACATCCAGATAGGTTAGGTTTAATTCTGTTTGGAGGCAACTGAATGAAGGAGCAGTTGACCTTTCAAGGGGCCTTTGTGCCTTTCATTATGCTTCCTTACAAATAAATCCAGATGATAGTGTACAACAGAAGTATGCTTCAAATACGGGTAATTCCTGAATGACGCCAGGAAAAGAGACAGCTATTTTGGAATACCCAAACTCTTTTTCAAATTTTCTTATGCAGGTGGGTTATATTCCCCTACTATGTAGTTAGCAGCATTTTTTTTAAACTCTAAAACACATAGGCCTTTTTGCCTGAGTTTAAATTTGTTTCCTTAGCTGGTAAAGCTTTTCCTTTCCATATGGTCAGGATAGCTAATTTAGTTTGTCTCTGAGGTGGCCAACATTATAGTGTGGTATCATAGAATATAAAAATAAAAGAAGGTATGAAAACCTTATTCTAAAAATGAAATAAAAACAGATGGGACATACGTTTCTAACGTATTTAATTTGCATCGTCTTTTTCTCCTTTTAAAGTTCTTGTGGACCAATCTTGCAAAAAGGCAAAACAAACCCTAAACACTCCAGTTCCATGCCAGCAAGCTGCCAGGCTGATCTTTTTATCTCCATCAACTCCATGAAAAATCAACGAAGAGAAAAAAAATCAAAACCTGTGCGTTTAAATGTCCTGAAATTTTTAAAATAAAATTCTAAAATAAAATTCGTAGAGTATTTTTCACTTCCATACTGTGAAACTGTTTCCAAGTGGAAGCATAATCATCTGTGAGGTTGAATTACCTCAGGGATCCTAATGATGACCTTTCTCTTGCCACAGGGGGACAGCAAGAACTTTCCCCGGGTGGCCCCAGAGGAGCATGCAGGTGGCCATGAGTTCAAGTTTCCTCTCTGTAACTTTTCCTTTCCTTAAAGCTTCTATAAAGACTTCATTATTCATTCCAAGACACAATCTCGTAAATCCTGCCCCTCGAATCCTGATTTCATCAGATTTGCCCACTGTAACTTGTTTAGTAACTCAGTGCGCAATACCCTTGCGGTCTTGTAGCAGCTACCGTATGCGAACAAGACTAGGTCTGTGCGATGTCAAAGCAAATGAATTGGGAGGCAAAATAATTTAGACACATAATTACTGGTTTTGTCTGAACAACTGGCTTTAACTGTTTTTTTTTCTACAGTTTCCTGAATCAACTTTTTTTTCCCTTTAAATCAAGTCAACACACTAGAGAATTGCTTTAGAACTGCAAGGACTTGGCTCAATATAGAATAAGTGACAAATTATTTTGTATACTTTTCATGTTTGGCATAATTACTTTTTAAAGCGCACTTCTGTGAGAGATGGTTTGGATCTGCCATAGGGTTATAGCTGCATTATTAGAATAGAGGATTTCCAAATATAATTCTTTTTTGACATTAAAACATTTTAATTTTATTACTGACCTCAAGGATACTTTATCTATTGATAGCTATCCATACTTTTTATTAAAGATGCATTCAAATCAAAATATTGCCAGATTACTGTTATTTATTTATTTATTTATTTTAAGATTTTATCTTAAAGAGACACAGCGAGAGACAGAACACAAGCAGGGGGAGTGGGAGAGGGAGAAGCAGGCTTCCCGCCTGGCAGGGAGCCCGATGAGGGGCTCGATCCAGGACCCTGGGACCATGACCTGAGCCGAAGGCAGATGCTTAATGACTGAGCCACCCAGGCACCCCCAGATTACTGTTATTTAAATGAGCCAAAATATCTGCTTGAGTAAAACATTTTATTTTCTTCAATTTTCCATAACAAAATTTTTAAAAAGTTAATAGAGGTGGCAATGACAATCATAAATTATTTGTCATCAGAAGAAAACTTTGAAAGCTTCTTAGGCAAATATTCTAATAGTTCTGGGTCAAAATGGCTTTATCTATTTTAAATGTGTTCTTTTTTCTCTCCCTAGCATCATTCAAAAATGTTTAAAATAATTTCATTGATTACTGGAACAAGGAAGTAAATTGTGGGTTGATAAGCTTCTTTGGTATCATCTGCAACCTTGATACAAGTCCAGGCAATACTTTTGAGAAGGAAAATAAAACCACGGCTGGAGTTACCAATACTTGATAATATTCTATCTCACAGTGCTGAGTAGCTTAGTTTTTCTTTTCTCAATTTAGGATGTTTACCAAACAAATTTTATATGGCACATTAGAAAACTATTTATACAGGTTATAATCAGAACTGAAGACTTAAGCAAATGCTTTTTGGTCAGTGTCTTGCGTCTGACTGTCTTTTCTACAGAAACCCTCAACCCAAGAGAGCAAGTAAGCAGCACAGAGAAGTCATGAGCCATAAGTGGTATTTTAAGCGCCGGGATTCCTCCCAATTTCTGAAAAATATCAATATGTCTGTTGCAAAGGAGCATGAGGAGAATTCTGTTGTTAGTTGGTGTTATGAATTGAATGAGTTTCCCCCAGATATGTTGAAATAGTGACCCCTAGTACCTCAGAATGTGACCTTATTTGGGAAAAGAGTCTTTATAAAGGTAAATGAGTTAAAAGGAAGTTGTTAGGGTAGGTCCTGATCCACCACGACTGATATCCTTATCAAAAGTGGAAATTTGGACAGAGACAGACACAAAGAGAAAACACTATGTGAAGACACACAGGGAGAATGTCACGTGATAATGACGGCAGAGGTTTGAGATATGGAGATGCGAGTCAAGGAATGTCAAAAACTGTTAGCAATCCGCCAGAAATTAGAAGAGGCAAAGAAGGATTCCTTCAGGTTTCAAAGGGACCATGGCCCCAGTGACCGCTTGTTTTCAAACTTCCAGCCTCCAGAAGTGTGAGTCATTAGTTTGCTGTTGTTTTAAGCCACCGGTTTGTGCTACTTTGTTTCAGCAGCCCTAGGAAACTAATACAGATGGTGAAACTAGTGCCACCCAGGCTAATCTCTGAAGAGAAAAGAGGAGAGGAGAGGAGGGGAGAGGGGAGGGGAGGGAAGAGGAGAGAA
>NW_027397064.1:83929515-83964576 GCF_003265705.2 Callorhinus ursinus
TTTTTTTTTTTTTTTTTTTTTACCTAGCAGACCAAACATTTCAAAATGCTGCATGAGCAATGAGAAAAGAATCAATTGCTAGGAAACACTGGCATGGCGGACCCCAGTGAGGGGTGGGATGACAATGACATCATTCAGTGTCAGGGAAAACTGTGAAAGAAAGCTAGAGAATGGTCAGAGTCTATTGTGAGCGGGTGTCTGTAAATCACCGTGTAAACACCCAAGAACCGCTCCCCCAAAGTCAAGAACCAGTCAAGCAGTACCAGCTGTAAAAATGGAAGCGTGCAGGAAGTAGAGGATTCCTCTAACATCTGCTGGGGCCATTAAAAATGAAAAGTAAGTCCAAACTGGCAATATAAGAGATTTATTTTTCTACATTAACCCTGACAGCAACTGCCAATTTTTTTTTCTGTCTTTTGCCACACAAGTACCTTTCAAGGGGCATAAGAATCAGCGCCAACTGCAAAAGCAGCAATAGGTGGAAAAATTGGGATTAAGACAATTTAATATTGATGGCAAGCATCCAGTAAGATGAGGGTAAAGAAAGGAACATGAGAAGTCAAAGTTGGCGGGAATGCATCCACTTTCTCTAGGAAAACAGAATCATCTGGGGAGAATATAAATATGAAGTGCACCTTAAAATCACGGGAGAGCCAAACAATTTTCTATAGGCAATATCATACTCTGCAAAATAAAGAACTTGAATGAAGATCTCACTGTATTGTGAAGTAGAATTTAAGTAAATGCAAACTACCTGAAGCAATATTCAAGTTTTTTTTTTTTTTCAAAATATAAGGACCAAGATGACACATCATTTCATGCTCTAAACACAGAAGGGTATGGGAAAATACAGATTCCCTTAATTTATGTCAGGGGTTATCTGTTTGCCAGGCAAATTGCTAGGAGAGGCTTGCTTTTTAAGCATTCAGAGCTATACTTCTATTATAAATTAAATAATGTGTTAAATCTTCCATTCCATCTCCCCTTCTTTCCTTCATTATTTCCCAATTCTGTTTGTTAGCCCTGGTACAAAGTTTTCATCCCAGGATCATGAGCCCACACATTTGCCTCTTTGTAAGTTAGAGTCTTAGAATTTAGAGATGGAAGGAATCCTGGAGATCATTTGCTTTAATGAATTAATTTTATTTATACACAAAGAAGCAGTGAAACAATTTAACTAGAGAAAACATACAGTTATGTGTATTGGCTTTGACCATCAACAGCCTCGGATCAAATCTGCCTTCACTACTTGTTCAATTATGACTATCACATTTCTCATCACATCAGTTTAATATATCATCCAAACAAGGACACTCTTGAGGGTAAAAAGAGGACACAAATAATAAGTATGCTGAGACAATGGGGATAAAGCAAGGTCATCCCTGAAAACTAGACTTACAGTCACTTGTAATGTCAAGATGATATGGACATCACAGGGTAGATGTGAGGATTGAATGAAACACTGTATGTAAATAACCCAGGCAATCAGATCAATGGTAGCTATTAAACAATTGGCCCATGGTCAGTCTAAATGTGTGTAACAGAGCCAGAAAAGGAAAACACAAAGTAACATTCTTTCCACTATACTACATTGTTACTTTTTTAAACAGAGCGGATTAAGCGGGAGACTAATAAGAAGCAGAGTACTAACATATCATTATAATATATTAGTACTCCTTATTAATCTACTTAATCTGTTTTGCTCACACTATCACATGCATATTCAATTCTCCAATTAGATTAGATCTGCTCAAAGGCTGTAATCAGAGATCTGATGTATTTATCTTCATTCTTTCCTTTACTGTTTTCTTTGCAAAGTACTTAGTATAACGTTGTGCATAAAGCAGGTCCTTATAAAAATGGGCAATTTTGTTCTTTTTGCTTTATTCCACTGCACATTTTTGAGGACTGCAAATGAGCACCCAGTTTTTGGCACCATGAATATCTGTTTAACGGATGTGGACTAAGAACCTCCTGAAAATATACCTACCTGTATTGGCTTCCTTCACTTCTTTGAAAAACACATAGCCATTCTCTTTTCCTACTCAAGCATTTTGAAGTGCACGTATCTACTCTAACTTGAAGTGCACGTATCTACTCTAAGGAGGCTAATCTTGTCATTTGAACTCCTAGATTTTCAGTTGAACTTTTATAACAATTTTTGGTCATTCACTCCTCTCTAAAGTTGACAATATGTCTTTGCAGAAGTCAAAACAATGAAGAAAATAAGAAATTCAGATTTTTTTCCCAGGAAGCTAAGAAGAGAATTTTGTAAACTAGGCCACAGTGAAGCTATTTATACAATGGCTGGCAATGGCCTTGTTAATAATCAGTGTGAATCATTTCACTATGGCTTCAACTGTAGCTGTGATCAGTACCAACAGGCAAATGTGCTTTTAGAGGAGGATTTACTCATGGCATGGTGCACAGACAGTTCTCAACACTCACTCCAATGTGTATTATAGTTATGTGTATCAGAGACCTGTATGCACACGAGACAGTAAATCTTCCCTGCTTTTAATTTGCATCTATTTGGAAATCGAAATTTCTAAAACAAGTCATCGAGGGTGCTCTAACTTGGGAATTTTTGAAATCTCCGTTCTATTAAAAAACAAAACCAGAAATCAACCATAACATGGTTCCAAGGTTCATTATGTGTACCATGAAATAGTGTGCCTATTCTATTCATTATTTTAAATTATTCAACTTACAAACTGTACCATTTATCATTTATCTGCTATATTTCTCCTGTACAGTCAACTTTCAATACTTCCAAGTTCGATTATCCTGTTTATGAATATAATTCGAGTCCTTGACGTCATTCCCTCAAGCAACCTGACTCTAGGGCATTTTTTTCTTTAGAATCTCTGTTGGAGGGCAGCAGTAGAGGGAGAAGATAAAACACATCAGTCAATGTTTCTACTTTTAGCAGAACTGGTAAAGGATGGTGTATAGGAAGATGTTGAAAAAACTACCTAAAATGATATTTTTTGAGTGATTTGAGGTTTTCATTGATTTTGAATATATCCTTTTCTTTAAGGCACTAAGGGTGATTATGGCTCTTTTATAAACTACCCCTGTTATCAGACAGAGAACTCAGAACAGGAAGGATAATGAGTTTGATACACTGTATCACCATTTTGGATAGATAACTGGGAATTGACCTCAATATGCCAAGAGGTAACATGGATACATAACAATAGCCTCAATACCAAACCAGATTTATAGAAAAGTATCTTTATTTCTTAAAGTTTTGGAAGTACTTTAATATCTGTTTAATAAACTGTTTAATACCTCCAGACTCAAGAGTGGCTTTGAACTTCCAATCACCCACAAATTATTTCTAAAAGATCTTGGAAATTGGGATTTATGATCTCATTTTCACACATGCTAATCATATTAGTCACTATTATCAGATCACCTGCTTTGCTGTATTGAAACATATCTCCCAAAGACACACATCCAAACTCATGGTTCAGGGAAATTGTCAACATTCTGATAAATCTTAGTACACAATGCTTGTTTGTTTGTTTTCCTTTATGTGTTTATCTCCAAGGCTATTTCTAAAGCTAGAGTTATCTAGTCATTGGATATTATGATATAATGAGTATATTAAATTAATTATTAATGTTTAACTGGAGATAATACTTTGGTGTGTTTGTTGTGAAAGGAAAAGTCACCAGAGAGATTTAAACTATATATTTAAAAGGCTATTTATAAGCATATTCCAGGAATTAGCCTTTGAGAAATGCACCTGAGAAGACTGAAGTAAAAAAGTACTAAAATAATGATTGGAAGAGTTTTGAAGCAAAGTCATATGTTGTGTGTGTGTGTGTGTGTGTGTGTGTGTGTGTATTTACTTTAACATCTTCTTAATTTATTGCTTTAAAATTAATGTAAAACCCCAACTCAAACGTCTTTAACATTCTACTCATAATATTATCATAAAACTATATAGCCATTAAAGGATTTTTCAAAAAATATTTAGTGATTTGGAATTTTCACACTCCAAATTTAGTGAAAGAAAATGAGAAAACAAAATTATCTATAGGATATCAATTTATAAGATAAAAATAGATATCTAAAGAAAAAGGTAGAAAGGAAATATATAACTTTATTTTGTAATATATTTAATAATGGATGCTTTGAAAACAGTTATTTGTACTTTTTTCCTGTTTTTTCAAAATAATCATGTGTTACAAAATAATATTTTTCTTAATCACAAAAAAATTACTGAAAATGTGTTAGCAATTTTTTGTTTTTAAATTTCTTAGAAAGAGTTATTTTGAAAAGTATGTTAATTGGAACAAGAAACTAGAATAAATAATCACTAACGTTTATTCCTGTATTAAAATTCTACTGTACTGTATACAACTTCATTAGTTAAATATTGGCTATACATTAAAAAGTATTTATTCTTTATTACAATTTTATCCAAATGTTTAAGACACAGTTTATTAAAATTATCCTCTCTTTGAAAATTTTATTAGATGTTGGGGAAAGTAGTCCATATATGCCATTTGTAAATGAAATCCAAAACTTAAACTTCCTCCATAAGAGAGCAGAGTTTCATTTTAATGCCAGGTAAATGGGCTGGTATTCTTCAGTTTATGGCTTCCAGAGGAAAATATTTCAAAGGAATTATAGGAGAATATTTACCATTCCCAACAATACAAAACACAGTATTTAGGGGTTGACAATCTGACCTTAATATATATATGTGTAATCTAAAAAGCAAAGAAAGAATGCTTTTCAAGAGTGGTAAAGTATGTTTAATTAAATTAAATTTTCAACATTTCAAAATATTCAACTAGGACAAACATCAGGTATACCTTTTTTTTATAAGCTCAAAAATATATATATATATATAAAAGCGAGAGAGTTGTAGTGAGAAGAAAATGGGGAATAATCAAAATACTAAATTAAATTATTAAAATATTATCATAATGTTAACAATAGATTTTCTGTGGTATACATCCTTTAAAAGTAATCTAATTAAGATCAGATTTTCTAATGCTTAGTAATAACCTCCATGGTACATGTTAATTCCTGAATTTTTTTCTATGTGTTCTAAGTCTTAACACATATATACTTGAAATTAATGGGAAAAAAATGCCCTTAGTCCATGGTCTAGAAAGCCCTCCTCATGGTCAAGGATCGTGATTTTAGAACCTCATACAAGCCAGACATGATAGGCCTCAATGAGTGAATTCTATCAATGATGATTGATAGACGTGAACATTGTTCAGGACATATCATCCCAGAGAGGTTACAAACAATCCAAATGACGTAAAACCCAAATTTACAAATTTATATAGACTGCTCCGGCAATGAGGATTTTGGTTAATTGATTTTCCTGATTAGCTTAGAGTGAATGAAAAGTTTTTTACTCTTCTGTCCCTGAACTTAAATTTATATTCAAAATGCTTTTGTTCATCTCTCCAGTTTTACCATTCTAAAGGGTTGCATAATGGAATGGGTCTGTAATATGAAGAGTCATGCGGTACCTAGCAGTCACGAGTTTAAACATCCTTTCTGATTGTACCTGATGGAAAATGTGGACTTTGCATTATGTCAGAGAGGAAAATGGGTGCATGTGCCCAAGTTGTTGTTATTTGCCAACAGATTTTCTTTAAAGCAGGTCTTGCTCTTTTCCAAAGCACTCCTAGCTCCAAGCACTCATCAACAAGAAAAACAAAATCCATTTAATCAATGTTTGGAGAAGTTGGGTTCTTAGTTGGCATTTTACTGTTCTTGGCTTCCAGAATGAACTCCTTAGAGCCAGAGTGCTGATAGAAGTTTTCAATAGGAACACTTAACCATGGCAGTGTTATCAGTGAGTCTGCTTCTTTACCTAAAGCCTATACAATTTCCATTCTTCCCTAAAGAAACAGCATCTTCAACTTTCACAGGGCAGTCTAAGGTTTCATTTCTAAATCACTAGCACTCCAGCGAGGTCATGTCTTTATGCGTGTCACCACTGGATACTCTTGCACCATTGTTCTAACACTGAGTAAGCTGCACAGTTTCCCCTCAACATTCCACATGTGCAAGAGAGTATATTTTTCTTAGTTCCTAAGTGCTTGGCGGAACTCTGATTCCCAGGGTATTTGGGCTGTGTTGTTCTGAATTTTCATCACCAATCAGATGACTTACTTTCAGACCATAAAAAGTCAGAAAAAAGAATTTGGGAAACTCATATTTAATAGGGCTCTAGGGAGGAATGGCAGGATGGGAGGTGAAGGGAGGAGAAGAGGCCAGTAACATTTCCAGACACTGGTAGGCAGAGAGTTTTAATTCTAGCACGATGCTAATAATATAATTAGTAGTAATACACACATTTTAGTGTAACCATGCTGAATATTAGCCTTAAAGTTAAACAAGCATCTGGCTTTTAGAAAATATAAATTATGTCGTATTATCAGGACTTGCCAGAAAATAATTTAGAATACATTGTAAGGTACACATCTATGATCAACACATCCAGCCAAATTTCTAATTGTGGCTGTTCATTGCTTTATTTGACAAATTTAGATCCCTGAGTGATTCCTCCTTGTAGTCAAGTTGTGATGGCCTTCATCTGTTCATCATTTCTCCCTTTTATTGATTAATTCTTTTGGCAAACATTTATTAACAGTGTTAAATTCTGAGATTATACAAATGGAGAAGGCATTGTACTTGTCCTGGAGATGTCATTAGTCTGGTGGAGGAGAACAACTCTTTCAATAGGTAGCTACTCTGGCCACAAGGTGAATTCTCTAGTAGTGGGGTGTAAGAGTTACTGTTGCAGCCCAAAACAGAATCAGAGAATGGATCATCTCATCTCCATAGATGATCAGGCAGGGAGTTGGTGGGGGTGGGGGTCAGAGGAAAGGAGTGGGGTGGGAGTTTGGCGAGAGTGGACATCTACTAATGGTGGTACTATGTAACATGTCTCATTCCAATAACAACATCCCATAATCCACCTATAATATTTTTATAACCCATTTTTAAAAGTAAGAAATGAGCAATATGTTCCCTGTTAGGAAATATGTTCTTTCTTACCCACTGGCTTTTATTTCACCCATTATAATGGATTTCAACAATTTAATTTTCAGTGCCCTTTGCCAACTGTTTGAGAAGTAACACAATTATAAACCCAACTATATGTGATTAACAGGATAATTTTGCCTCATAGATATATAACATTTGGGATTTATTGTTATGGGACTATTTTTAAGATCTAACCATGATTCTAATAACAGTTTAACCTCAGTAAAATGGTTTTGCAGCTTTGCTAGGTCTAAAGAATGTTTCATCTATTTGGGATTTCTTGTTCATGAGTAACTCAATTATTATTATGTCTTACTCTTTCATCAGGAGACATAGAACTTTATTAACAATAATGTAAGGATGGTAAAACACTTTTTTTTTTAAGGGAGAAAACATCCCAACCTAGGTGCTATATATCCTTTTTGCTCTTTCTTCAATGGCAAACTCAAATTTGATGTTGCTTGCCTGAGACTTTTCCTAGACTACCAACAAAATTGATTGGTCTCTCATCTTGCCATTTCATGTTACTCTATATAGTTCTGTTATATTTTTATGAGAAGCAGCAAATAGAATGGTTAAGTGCATAGATTCTTGAAATGCACTACCTGGTTTTGACTCCTGGGTCTGCCACTTCGTATTTGTGTTGTCTTAAGCAAGTTTTATTACCATCGTGTCTCAATTCACTAATTTATAAAATAGGAGAATAGCAATACCTGACTAACAAGGTCTTGAGGATTAGATGAGTAAGTATATAAAAGAAGTTATAAAGTTATGTGGCATATTAGTAGGTACTGGGAAAGCTATTCTCTCTCTCTCTCTCTCTCTCTCTCTCTATATATATATATATATATATATATATATCTTTTAAATACAATTATCTGTTCAAGTGTGTATCTCTCTCAGTAGAGTATTCTTTATTTAATACCAAGAGCATGTCATTTGTTTTTGTACACTAAACTTTTCAAACTCTCTTAAAAATGGTAGGAGTTTAAAAATACTAACTGATATAATGTTGGGATCGAAGACTGTGAGGAGGCCCATGAATGAGCTTCAGGAATTCCACAACTTGAAATTCTTTATGTGCATTTTTTTCTGAGGCAAATATTCATGCCATTCATCAAATTATCGATTAAACTGCACAACAAAAGTAGTAAGGAAAGAATCTTCTAAACTTTAACAATTAAAAAAGTGTGTGGGTCCATTTGGAATGTGTAATTTGAAGATTATATAAAAATTTACTGGCAGATTCAAAGTAAGGTGGTGTCTTGACCATTTCCTTTGTTCATCTTAATTTATCCATAAGCAATTTTTGAAATTGAAATTTATACACACACACATACATATACATGAGTCAACTAAAAGCTGGGGTGGTATTGGTAAAACAGAATAATTGGTCCCCATTCTTGAAAGACTAATGATATTTTTGTGAATGTCAAAGGAATAAAATTAATTGTTTGGGTTAAGGAATAAACTGTTAAGTCACTTCTGAATACATTCATGGTAAAAGGATGTACAAATTGAAAGTTTTCATTGAAGACTTCAGCACCAGCAGTACACAGATAAATGATTGCTTTAGAGTAGATCACCAGAAATATAACAAAATAGTTGACAGAGTGTACCATTTGTTAAAATATCATGTTTCAATCAAGAAGAAATTTTTCAAAACAAGGATTTGAAGCCCTATCTTTCATAAACCTACTAGTCAAAATTCCAACATTCACATTGAGCCTGCACTGGTCCTTGTACTGGTTTTAAGCTAGCCTCGAAAAAGAAAACTAAAAACAAAACAAACAAACAAAAAGAAAAACAAAGAAAAATGGAATGTTGGGCTCAGTGCTGAAACTGCTCCTAAATCAAACTAAATCTGTATGTATCCATGCTGAATGTATTAATTTCTTTTTTTTAAATTTTATTTATTTGAGAGAGTGAGAGCACAAGTAGGGTGGATAGCAGAGGGAGAAGGAGAAACATGCTCCCATGGAGCAGGGAGCCCGATGTGGGACTTGATCCCAGGACCCTGGGATCATGACCTGAGCTGAAAGCAGACGCTTAACTGACTGAGCCACCCAGGTGCCCCTGAATGTATTAATGTCTATTGTATCCATGTGAGTGTGTGTGTGGGGGGGTGGGGGTGAGGGCAGATATGCCAGTTTGGAATCTCATATAGAAATTCTAAAGATCACTGAAAAATATACAAAACTCTTTATTGTTAGACAAGAGGTTCTCAGCAAGCAATCCTCATTTGTTATGTGTCTTTCGGAAATTTACTTAATCAATGATTATTTTTTATTACTTTCTACATCTAATAACATTCTTTGTCCAAAACAGACCAAAATAGGTTTCTATAGTGCCAAAACACCACTACCACCAACAACAAACAACAAATAAATGAAAACAACTTACTTCCCCCACCAATAACCTACTCTCCCAAATTAAGCAGGGGATATTATGCAAATATCTTGACAGTCACTTTGAGCTAAGATATTCAGAGGAGAAAAAAAGTAACGATTAAGGAAATAAGGCCTTGTCTTGCATAATCATTTGAAACATGGAAAAGCTAAAGACTGCACTTTTCTCATGGGTTTAGAGGATGCCATAAAAGAGAAGAGAATAAATGAAAGGAAATGCAGCCCTTGTTTCAAATACCACACAAGTTCAGGAATGTAAACTTGCTGTGGGTACGGACAAAGCATGAACATGAGTAGAACATACCCACCTTCGTTCGAGAGATGCTTGTTAAGAGTTAAGAATTCCAATTACATATTGTAATAAATATGATCAATTAATTTTAGAAATGACACAAAAGATTTTTATCCTTTAATTATGTATTTTTTTCATAAATACCTGTATGCCACAGTAAATTTTTTAGAGCGTTTCATAAGCCATCACAACTAAATCAAATAATTTAAAAAACTATAGATGTATGCATCATAATCATTATGGCTTATGATACAACAAGCTTATTGAAGTGAGCTGGATAAATGAAAAAAGCAATGTATAAGTATATAAAAATCATAATTAATGACATTTAATTTTTTTTTAGTTTCGATATTAAAGAGAAAAACATGGGCTAAACATATCTGAGGCCATTGATGTCTTTGCACAAGTCCTCTTTGTTGTTTAAGGCTCATCTTATTATTATTCTTTGGGGTTCATATGGTTCACTTTTTGGGTGCAAAAATAATGCAGTTCTTCTGTACCCAATAAGAATTCTTTTGTTTAACACCTATTCCCAATTTGCCGATTGCCTATCACTGCCCCCCAAATAAGAATGCTACTGTGAGGGGGCCTCAGTGGCTCAGTAGATTAAGCATCCAACTCTTGCTTTTGGCTCAGGTCCTGATCTCAGTGTCCTGAAATGGAGCCCCAAGTAGGGCTCCGTGCTCAGTGTGGAGTCTGTTTGAGATTCTCTCCCTCTCTCTCCCCCTCTGACCCTCCCCCCACTCATGCTTGCTCTCTCTCTCTCTCCTTTAAAAAAAAAGGAAAAAAGAAAAAAAAAGTGCTACTGCTGTCATTATGAGAGCATAGCACAGTAGAATTGAGCATGAACTTTAGAAGATTGATATGAATTACAATCCAGGATTTACAATTGCAAGCAGAGAAATCTTGGGCAAATTATATAACCTCTCTGATAGTCAATTTCTGGGAAATAAAGGAAAAAAGGTTACAACAACAACAATAATGATAAGAAGAAGAAGCCTTCTTTCTCCTAAAGGTTGAATTACATAAAACAGTCTTAGCAAAGTGCCTCGTACAGTATTTTGCCCCCATTAGGGTCTCAATATAGTATCACAATCATCATTTTACTGGTAATAAATCAACACAGCATGAGTAAATAGTGTATTATATTGATGGAACAAATACCTGAATTATTTACTGCAAATTCAACCAGCAATTATATTAGAATTTCTGCAAGTTTAGATGAGAAATTTGACCAAACTGAAGTCTGTTTAAGATCAAAAGCTGTACATTACATGATTATCTTCTTAAAATAATTATTTTTTTAATAAATTTAAGGATTTTTAAAAATTTATGCTCATAATTAAAAAGCATTAAAATCCACCTTTGAGCTTAAAGGTTTGTTTGCTTTGGGTTCTTCTAAGAAAAAGTAGAAAATAAATTTTACATAATTTGCCATTTTAAGGAAATTGGCATAATATTTATGATATTTACAATCTTTCCCTGATGTGGTCTATAGTTCACAGAATCACAATTTAAAATAAAGAAGAGATAAAATATGATCAGTGAATACTATTTGAAGAACATAAGTATCACTGAATTAGATTATGGAAATGAGCTGAACAATATACTATGAACATAGTTATAAGATGCTTTCTAACATAGTATGCAAATGTGGAAATTGCATTTGATTTAGAACCAAATTCTGCCATTTTTAGAATTTACTACCATCAGTGTTCATTTTGCATGAATGTCTGTGCAATATTTTTTATTGTTTTTTTGGGGGGCTCCCTTGCTGCATGTTAGGAAGTCTGGATGTGTCACTATTCATTTATGCAATAAAGAAAGTATTAATCCAATATTCAGCTATTTTTATTTTTCCCATTGACTATACATTTAAGGCAATCAACTGTTAATCATAATTAACTACTGTCATAAAGTAGTCGTGAAGGAAATAGTCAATGGATACTGGACCATCTATCTGGATGAAATTGGACTTAATAGACAACCATTGCATAGCTTTTATTCTTTTAATTTAAATTAAGTGGGTGGTCCTGAATTCTACTGAAAAATGCTGTCTCCCTTACTTTCTCGTGCGCTTATGTCCAAGAATTCCCAAATTCACTTGATTGAACCCTTAAATGACTCACATATATTCTGATTAGTCCTTCAGTTTCTGCCTTAGTTTGGGCCTACATTGTCTCTCACCTGTATTATTATTATTTTACCACCCAAAATTGTCATGGTACCTCCAAGCCCATAGTTTCTTCATCTGCACTCAAAAATCAAATCTGAGTATGCCACTTCTCTGCTTAAAATCTCCCGTGACTCCCACTGAACCAAGGGATAACCTAAATTTCTCCATAAAACATACACTTATTTTTTTTATTTCATTTCCTGTCACTCTTCCTGTTGAAGCTTATCTTTCAATTAGAGCATAGCATAATGTCTCCAAAGACTCCCTTTCCTTCATCTGCAGGTGGCAATGTGTGTGTGATTCTTTGACACTCAGCTGAAATGTCATTTTTTCGAGGAAGTGTTCTAAGACACTTCATATCTCTTTACTTCCATCACATGCTAAGTATAATCCTACTTAAACATACAATAGTTATCACATTGCACTGCAATTTGGTACATTTTTATTTGCCTCATTAAGTTTCATGCTTTTCAAGGGTTTTTCGAAAGAAAGTATATCTGGTTTTAAATGTTACTTAATTATGCGCATAAAGGCATAGGAAGTCTGAAGATTATATATATATATAGGGTATATAAAAGATACATAAAAGATGTATAAAAGATATACATATATGTATAAAAGCTTTATACATATAAAAGACACTTATGTATAAGTGTATATATATATATATTTCTTATCAATTAAATACCTCAAAAGGTTATCACTTTTTCATCAGTTAAATACCTCAAAAGGTCTAAACATATCTCTCCTGAAATAAGTTACATGTTTTGCATTTTGTTCATTCACTTTCCAATAAACTCCCCTTTCCCTACCTCTCAGGGCCATAAATTAGAATATCTATAGTGTTTTTAATTTGCAAAATTAGCTTCTAATTATTTATTTAGATAAACCCTATAATATGGCAGTAAAGAAGGTGGCTGACAAATTACAGTACAGTGAATCTAAATCTATTTTTAGATGATCCAAAGTAATGTTGTTTGTGACAAACATACAGCGGTTTATTTTATATACCTTCCTAATAATACATGAAGCATGAATTACAGATAGGAAGTCATATTAAAAAAGCAACAAAAATAATACACCAACACATATGAGAAAAGTGAAGTGAAATGGAGGTTGCAAAAAGAAATATATAAAGAAAAGACAGAGAGAGCAAATGGAAAGTCCTGAAAGATAAATTAACGTATGCCCAAAGGCAATGAATGCCACTTAGTAATAAATATACTGGAAATAAAAATGGAGCCAATTAGTATGAACAAGAAAATACAAAAATAATCAAGAATAAGGAATAGCAATGTACAGGGTAAGTTGCATGAGATTCAAACAGAATGGGGAAGATTATAAAATGAAGTGAAAGGGGTACAAAATGATAAGAAAGGAAAGGTGGCAAATGAAACGAAAATTGTAACCATGATAAAGATAACTAACATGACATTTTCAACTGTAGGAAAAGCAAGAGGTCAGACCCTTGAAAAGATGGAAGCGATAATTTATTGGCAGCAAAGGTAGAGGAGCTGATAATAGAAACTTAATTCTTTTTCTGCCTCAGTGTCCACAAATAGTGAAGAGGCTCACATAGCAAACACAGGCATACATTTCCCAAGAGATAGAAAAGAAATGTTGAAGGAAATTAAGATTGCTACGGAATGTCTAATCAATTGAAGTGTATTTCTTTTTCTTCCATGTTTCATTCTATTTAAAAACAAAAGGTAAAACTAAACAATATTACTGCCACACATTGGCTACAATAAGCATTTTCTTTTTTTTTCTTTTTTTTTTTTTACTGTCTTTTTTGTACTATCTTATGTTAATCACCATACATCATTAGTTTTTGATGTAGTGTTCCATGATTCATTGTTTGTGCATAACACCCAGTGCTCCACGCAGAACGTGCCCTCCTTAATACCCATCACCAGGCTAACCCATTCCCCCACCCCCTTCCCCTCTGGAACCCTCAGTTTGTTTCTCAGAGTCCAGAGTCTCTCATGGTTCGTCTCCCCTTTTTCCCCCTTTCATTCCGATTCCCCCCTTTCATTCTTCCCCTCCTATCTTCTTCTTCTTTTTTTTTTTTTACATATAATGTATTATTTGTTTCAGAGGTACAGGTCTGTGACAATAAGCATTTTCAGAGTTGACTGCTAGAGCTCCAAACCTGCCAGTTACGTGATGAACATAAACGACATTTTACAAAATAGCTTTAAGAAAAATGCGGTAAACACCAGGACAGTAGAGTAGAGTTAAAAGAAGTTGCTGAAGACAGAAATATCTAGGTCATGCTTTATATATTTTATTTTAAAATTCAGGAGGAATAGGGGCGCCTCGGTGGCTTAGTCGTTAAGCGTCTGCCTTCGACTCAGGTCATGATCCCAGTGCCCTGGGACTGAGCCCCGCATAGCATCAGGCTCCCTGCTCAGCGGGAAGCCTGCTTCTCCCTCTCCCACTCCCCCTGCTTGTGTTCCCTCTCTCGCTGTGTCTCTCTCTGTCAAATAAATAAATAAAATCTTTAAAAAAAAATTCAGCACTGGGTGTTATACACAAGCAATGACTCATGGAACACTACATCAAAAACTAATGATGTAATGTATGGTGATTAACATAACAATAATAAAAAAAATTTAAAAATAAAAATAAATTTAAAAATTCAGGAGGAATAAATAATTACATAAGTATCTTTTTTCAATTGTTTTTTTTCTTCAGATTTTAAATTTTGCTTTAAAGCTTATTTGAATCCAATTTCCATATGACTAGTTGAAGAATATTTAAGTAATAAACTAAAAAATGCAGATTATATAATTCAATTCTTCAAAGAAAATTCACACCAGAAAATGACAACATGATCCTCAAATGCATAATTTTGGGGTATTTTAAGTTTATGATCAACGTGACAACTTTGACTTTAATATAAAAGGTTATTTTTCTCATGAGGCCTTAATCAAGTAACTATTGTTATTGTTATTATGGGTTTGCGATCTTGATTTCTATTACATAGAAACTGAACTGATATCCAAATTTTATCTCATATATATTCTTAAATAGTTATAAAAAGACAATAGATTTTAGGTAGTTTGAATGCTATAAACATGTTAACTAGAAACTAAGAAAGCTTATTACTGTGCTATCTAGTTGATCATTGCAAAGTATTTATTTTATTAGGCAAAGTTCTATACATAATTTTATAGATTTTCCACAACATCAATTATTTTTGTTTTATACAAAAAGAGCTATTAAAAAACTGATTCAACATGTATTTACAGAGGATCTATTGCTTGAAAAAATACCATATTAGATGCTGTAAGGATATAAAATCTGAATGGGAATTTGACACATAAGGGAGAAAACATATATCTGCGCTGCTATAATCAAGATAGAGGTTGAAAACCACCATGAAAGAGGCTCAGAAAAAAATGCCGAAGGAATTTGGTTCAGAGAGATTTATGACAATAAAACTTGCATTCAGTTGGTCTTTTGAAATTTTTCAGAATAAAGTGAGTCTGTATATTGAAAGATGGGTAAAAGTTAGACAGATGGAAATGCGGAATGAGGAAATTTCTAGAAGAAAAATCAGGAAATCAAAACAAGGAGGTGTGTACATGATGTTTTATACACCTTCCGCCATGGATCCTTAGACTATTTCTCCATTAAAGCCAAAACATAGTTGTGATGGCGACTTCACAGAGTAAGTTCTTTGTAAGGTAGATAGGATTATTCTTATTTTTTTTTAGGTTTTATTTATTTTTTGAGAGAGACAGAGTGAGAGAGAGAGCACGAGCAGGGGGAAGGAGCAGAGGCAGAGGGAAAAGCAGACTTCCAGCTGAGTGGAGAGCCCAACATGGGGCTCGATCCCAGGACTCTGGGACCATGACCTGAGCCGAAAGCAGATGCTTAACTGACTGAGCCACCCAGGTGCCCCAGATAAGATTATTCTTATTTTATAAGGCAATTTAAAGTTGAGATGTTTTAAAATATTGCCTTAGATCCTTTAAGTCCTAAATGAGGAGCCAAGATTTAATTTGAGGAGGTTCTAGCTTTATAATTCAGGCTCTATCAATTTCTTGCTGGAGAATTGACTAAAGAATACATAAAAGATGAAGATTAGAGATCAGGGTGAATATGAAAATTAGGTGCAGATCATGACACAGAATCCCTAAGTGCTTAAAATGCACATTGCGCTTGGCAACCGTGGCAATCTCCAGATGGGGATATTCGCATTTTCCACACAGAAACTATCAACCAAAAAGAAAGCCAAAGAAAGCTGAATCAAGAATCTAGAGATTTTAATCTGAACAGTTTTAATCTGTCAAATTCCTCCAAGACCTATGCTAAAAGAACCATGAGACAAATACTTGGGAGCACTCACTCTATCCTAATAGGTGCTCTGGCCAGCATCTTATTAACTTTATCCCTTAGGGATGGGGTGGAACAGAAGCCAAAGGTGGAAACATAAGTAGTCACAAGATAAGACAAAACATAAAGTTAAGTGCCATAGGGTTTTAACAAAAATTAGATGATCAGTTGTCTTTCATATTACAAAGAACTTCAGAACAGTATTTCTTCTCCTTATTCTGACATGCCATAGCCTCTGCGATAGAAGGGCCAAAAACTACCACCATTAATTCCAACTCCCTTTCTTGCCCTCTGTGCCTCAGTGGAATGCAACTAGTTATTCAGACTAGGTCACATATCCCATGATCTTATTCATACCTTGCTTACACTGTACTTTCTGCTTGAAATGCCTTTGTTCTTTCTTTCTTCCTCTTTCTCTTTCCTCTTCCTTCCTTCCTTTCTCTCTTCTTTCTTCCTTCCTTCCTTCCTTCCTTCCTTCCTTCCTTCCTTCCTTCCTTCCTTTCTCTCTTCTTTCTTCCTTCCTTCCTTTCTTCCTTCCTTCCGTTCTTTCTTTCTTTCTTTCTTTCTTTCTTTCTTTCTTTCTTTCTTCTCTTTCTTTCTTCTTCTTCTCCTCCTCCCTCCCTCCCTCCCTCCCTCCCTCCCTTCCTTGCTTCCTTGTTTCCCTCCTTCTCCCCCTTTCTCTTTCTTCTTCTTTTTACTCCCTCCCTCTCCTCTTCTTCCTCTTCCTCCTCCTTCTTCCTCTTCTTTCACTGCTTAAATGTGGTAAATTTCTACATATACTTCTTGATATTATAACTCATGACCCCTACTAAGTATTCATTGGGTCATAAATTCTTCCTCATCTGAAGTTTCAGCATTTACTTGGTACTTATAATATGTTGCATATAATTGCTATGGACATATTACAAACTTTATGCTCATGTTTCATATCTTTTATTAGACTTCAAGCTTTTCAGAAAGTACTCAGTATTTCTTGAAAAAATAAATCATGAAATGTTGAAGGATTTCACCTTCAAATGATCCCTAAACCATTTCTATGAAAAGACAAAATAATTTCCAAGTAAATGTTCAAGGAAGGAAAAAAAAAGAATTTTCCTTAATAGCACAAGATTAAGGTAGCTCTGTGCCTAAAATAAACCAAGTAATTTTACCATAGACTAATGCTAACCAGGAACTGTTCATTGAGATCTCTAAGATTAGAAAGAGCATTATTCAGAGGTCTGTTAGTGGACAACTAAATGTTTTGTCATTTCTGCTGTTGTTTCCTCTTTGACTTATACTTCTCTGGCTTCTTCCTCTGGGAACAAAGAGTTGCAAGAGGAGATTTGACTTCATCAGCACTCCATAGGACGCACCAGATACTTTTTAAGGTCCTTCTTTACCCTAGCAATCTATTTTTTTAATGCTTGCTCATGGATATCACCAATCAGTCTAAAATTTAATACAAAAGTCATGGTAATTCTTCCACTGTTCTTTAATTAGTAGCAATCCCTAAATTCATAACGTTCTATATTTCACTAATTCACACCATATTTCCAGCGTGATTGCTATCTCATTCACCTAACAAGAGTGTATTAGGCTTCTACTGTTCGGGACCAGTTTGGATGCTGGGGATACTGCAATGAGCAAGACAGACAAGTTCCATTTTGTGATGAAGTTGGCATTTTGGTGACGGACAAAAGATATTGATTAACAAACAAACAAATAGAAATATAGATGGTAATTTTTTTTTTTAGGCATGCATGAATATACAGAATTACTAAGGAAACCAATGACTCAATGTAAAACACCCCCACAGCGCACTCCATTCTCCCGGCGAAGGTCGCGATGACCCATACAGTTTAGAAGTTCGTAAAACCGCTCCACCTCCCCGATCCTAATGTGACTCTCCCACGCTGTCCTGTAATACCCACGTACGCCACACCGCATTATTCAGACTATTAAAATGTGCAATGTAATAACAAAGGACTAAGTGGCAACTTTTAGAAAGAACAAGCCTTGGCAAATAGGTAAAATTTGAATGCCAGAAAGAAGAAAACTATACAAAGATCAAGAACAAGAATGTTCTACTCAAAGGAAACAGTAGGGGCACAACCTGTAGGAAAAAACTGAGTTGTCATATTCAAGAAAATGAAAGAAGTACAGTGCGGCTGGAGCAAAGTGAGAAGGGAGAGAGTGGGATGAGATGGGACAGAACATTTGGAAGGAGCTGAATCATGCAAGGTGTACTAACATAGGAATTAGATGTTAAGTTTTATTCTAAATACAATGAAAATTATTGTAAAGCTTTGACCAGACAAATAGCATGATTTCATTTACATATTCGAAAGATCACTCTGGCTTCTGTTGAAGAATGGATGATAAGAGGGTTAGAACAGAAGTATGGTGACCAACTAGAAGATTATTAGAGTATTACAGACAATGATGATGGTGACTAGGACTCTATTGGAGACAGAAAAGGGTAGATGCATTCAGGCTGTTTTGATGTAAGCCCAAGAGGTCAGACTGATGATTTAATTGGGTTTGGTTTAGACAGGAGTCCAGAATGAATCCTAGATTTTACGTTGAACAAGTGGTTGGAGTGGTATGTTTATCATGATGGCAAATATCAAGAGAGAAACAGATCTGAGTGGAAAGGAAAGCATGTATTCTTATTTAGTCTTGTTACTTTAGGATATGTATAAACCATCCAAATGGAGACATCAAAAAAGCAGTTGGATGTGTAGGTCTGGAGATCTATGATCAAGACTGGATGTAGAGATTTGAGCGTAGGCAGCATGTAGATAGTAATTTCAAGCCCTAGTACTGAGTAAGATCAATTAGGCAATTGTAGATATTAAGGAGATAAAGGGGTTGAAGACTGAGCCCTGGGTAACTCTACAAGTGAGGGGTGGAGAGGAGGAGGCAGAAACCAAAGAGTTGGAAGGAACATCCCTGAGGGCTTGATGCCAAAGAAGCCAACAGAAGAAGACACTTCAGGAACGGAGAGGTCAACTGTACCAAATACAGCTTTTTGCCACATAGTAGCCTGGACCTTGGAGGTACAAAAAGGAATATGACCTAATTCCTGAACTTAAAGTTTATATTTAAATTGGGGAGACAGAAAAACAGACAATTTCATTCTGATGCATAATTGTGATAGTTGAAGATATAATGGAAGCATATTAGGAGAACATGTCCACCAAGAATTTGAGGAGAGTAATTAGGAATGGCCCTTTGCAGAATGTGTCATCTAAATGGAATATAAGAGCTTGATGAGAGAAAAAATTAGAAGATGTGCCTATGTAGAAGAACATTCCTGGTAAACAGAATAGTTTGTGAAAAACCAACAAAAGGAGAAGACGGAAAGTTTGGTAACTGTAGGTATGCTTCTAGGATGGATAGAACTTAGCTGCAGCATAGGACATACATATATACATACAAATAGATAGATATAGATAGCTAGCTAGACAGATAAGCAGGGAACAAATCATGGAGACCTTTGAAAATTGCAGTGATGAGTTTGATCTTCTTTCTAAAAGCTTATGGGGAGTCAGGGATGAATTATGAAAAATGGACAAGGAAGAACACAATTTACATTTTAGGATAATCTGACAGGTAGCCAGCCCCAAAAGTATGGCCTAAAGTGAGTCAGGAAGGCTGATTCCTAAATATTATTTAGGAACCTGCGGTAGAAATTCAATCAAGAAATGATGAGTACCTGAACTAAGGAAAAGGAAGTAGGTATTTCTAAAAATCTTACTTAAGTCCATCGAAGTCCATCTATATTGCATTAGATCATAAATAGTGAAGATAGGCACTATTTATAATTAAGATAATGGGTAAGTATGAGCCAGTAAATGGAGCCCCTTAGTTTGGAATTTGGTCAGCAAAAACTGGTAAATAATTCCTGACAGATGGTAACACAGAATCTTCCATGACCATTAACATCAAGATCTCTGCTTTATGCTTCATCCAAGAGACACAACTTCTGACAATGTAGTCATTTCCAATTCTATAATAGGTCATTTGCCATAAAAGCACTATTCCCTTTTAAGGAAATACAGAGGTCTCTCTTAATTAATAATGTTTGTAATAATGTTGATGGATAATATAATAATTATTTAGAGGTTTTATATACCACATAAGAATTGGCATATGCCTCTCTGCAGCTTAATAGGTGACATATCAGAATGTTGAAGATCTAACTAGAGATCAGAAGCCATCTCGAAGGATGTTAATAAATTGGATTTTTAATTCAATCTGCAGTACATTTTTTGCTTGTGTAGCTCACTTCTGCTTTTCACTTTCTCCCTAGTGTCTATGGATATAACTCCTCTCTTTGCTCAATTCTGGGACCTTAGAATCCCCCCACTCCCAAACGTGGAACTCATGCATGGTACAGAGCAATGGTATTTCTTGTGGCTTTGTCCTGAGACAATGTTACAAAATTTTGCTTGGAGGCTTATATTTGAAACATTTCCCATTGTTAATGTTTCAATTTAATTTGGCCAAAATATGTTTCAAATTGCCTATCAAAAATTATGCAACAGAAGATTTAAAATATAAAACATTAGGAAATCCATATAAATGTTCATCCTGTTAAAAAAATGTTCATCCTGTTAACTGGTGTCAAATATTGCCTGAACTATTTACTCGATAATTAATTACATATTGCCTAGAGACATCACCTGTATTGTGCTACTCATTGGCACTTTACTCTGTTATTTACCACTTCAGTTTGTCTCTCCAGCTTCACATAGTCACAGAATGTTGTATAAGTGATCCATATACTAGTTATCATTAGACAAACACTATAATTGTATGGATGAGGAAATTGAGGTCCAGAGATGTAAATACTTTTTATATTTCTATAGTCAGCAAGTGGCAAAGATGGAATATAAACCTAGGTCTCCTGTTTTCAAGTCCAATGTCTTTGTTTAAAAGTCTTTTTTTAAAGACTTTATTTATTTATTTGAGAGAGACAGAGATATCGAGAGAGAGCACAAGCCAGGAGGAGAGGGAAAAGCAGGCTCCCCCAGAGCAGGGAGCCTGATGTGGGGCTCAATCCCAGGACCCAGGGATCATGACCTGAGCCAAAAGCAGAGGCTTAACAGACTGAGCTACCCAGGTGCCCCTGTTTAAAACTCTTGAAGGGAAAAGTTATGTTTTACACTTCTTTGTGTTGTCTTCAGCTCTTAGTAAAACATCTTCCATCTTTTGTTGATTTGTTGATTTTTAAGTTGTTGGTGCCCACAATGGTCTAGATTAATCTTTTGATATTAAGAGAAATGTGATTTCATAGGAAACTTGCATCGTTCAAAGAAAACTTTGAAGTTTGGTTTCTATCTGTTCACATCTGAAAACAGAAATCACATTGACTCAGTCACCTCCGGGCCTGTTTGAAAGCCAATGAAATTATTTCCCCCTCAAAAAAAGAAAAAAATAAATGGATGTAAATATCACAAGATCTGTTTTCATTTTAGGTTTAGGGGTGAACTACTTTATGATGACATTTTACAGGAAAATTTTCCTATTAAAATCATGAAAAATTTGTTTGCTGTAAATATCATTATATAGTTTAGAGTTTATTTTTCCAGTATAGACTAAGATAAAATAAAAGTTAAAAATAGTCATATTATTTATGGATAAAAACTATAATATTTATAAAATGTATTACTATTGAAGATTTTTGCCCCTATATATCCTTTTATAAATACTGGCCTGCACATATTGCATATCAAGACACATTTCTTAAATTCTAGGGTGAGGTGGAAAAAGATGTTTCTATATTTTTTTAAATGTATCCCTTCATATCAATTTTGATAGTATTACCAGGAAAGGACATATTGAGGGATAGAGGGCACTGGCCAGAAATGAATTCCGAAGAGATTCATAAAGAGAAGAAATTAAGATGTTTCCTAAGTATAAATAAAGATGCTAAATACTTTTCAAAAAAGGGGGAGCGAAAGAGAATAATGAAAAGATTCATCCCAAAGTGGAGTGAGTGTTCAAGTTATTCCCACACCTGAGCAGAGTGTTGGTGGTATTCTATCAGCCTGGGAAATGTAGGTGGTACAGTGGACTAATGATGGGCTCTACAACACTTGCTCCAGTTAATGAACTTGAGTGCAAGTATACCTAAGAATGATTTGCAAGAACAATGATGTGCTGCTGAAGAGAATGAGGACCATGAAAATTCGGTGGAGACAACTAAGGAATTCCATTATGCCCACAAAGTAGACTGAAACATGTTTTTAAAAAATATTTGTGGCATAGCACAAGCCATAATGAAAAGATTTTGCTCATTCTTATATCAGATTATATTGTAGATAGTACATGTTTAAGTCAATCTCACCCGAGTGGAATACGTTGATATCTTATATATGTTTTGTTTTACATGAATTACTTCATGGTTTCAATTTACTAGATATGTATGCATTTTATCAGGTTTTTTTTTTTTTACATTAAACAGATGGCAGTTACTATCCCTTTTATTATAAATGATTAGAATTTGGCTACCCACTCAATATTTTTATTTTGTCTTTCTGAGTCATAATGTCTGTGTTGATGATGAACCCCACTCACACATATAAAAACATACATATACATGCATACGTATTATATATAGAAAAAATTAACTCTAATCATTTAATATTCTGCAAGAATAACTTATAGAGGAGCATATGTTAATATAGATATAGATGATGCATAGCTATGTATTTCCTTATAGAAGGAAAACATTTCATACATCCTATAAATATGCTGCACGTATGAAATATTTTCCTTCTATAAGGTCCAGGTTTGTTGGGGGGGGAAGCCTTTTCCTATAAAACAAATGCTTCCTCTTTCCTGTTTTTTACTTTATATATTCCCTTTCAATCACAAAAATATAATTCATTTTAAATGTATTTTTGCATAATGTCATATTAAATGTGGCTTTTCATTATTGGTTTTGATGATTTTTGAAGATTTTTGTATTTAGATGGCATACACATTTTCAATCATGTCTTAATTACTTTTAAAAATGCTGCACTGGCTTAGGGACAAGACAGATAACTTGTTAAGCATTTGAAATTTCTGAGCTGTTTTCTCAGTTCTGGCAGTCACTACCCAAGTCCAGATTGTAACCTCCTTTCTGCCTCCAAAGCCTGCCTTGGCTCCGTGTCCAGTGAGGGATTATGGATTTAGCAAGGAAGGTAAGTGTGACTACAAGCATTGGCTCACCATCTGCTCCCCAGCAGAGCATGGGCCAACCTGCATCGCCTGCAGCAAGACCAGGGCACTGTTCTCCAGCCAGCCCCTTTCCAACCTGGCTCAAGACACACATCACATTCAGTCAGATGATTAGGTCTAAGTAGTCCATATGTAACAGAATATTTTTCCTAAATACCAAAATGAAAACAAAATGAATGCCATTTTTTCATTCTCCTTACTCGATACATCAAGTTTTACACAAATAAATACTCTCTTAAGGTTTATGCAAATTATAGAAAAATAAAACTATGCATTATTTAGCAGTTCTCCTATTTCAAGATCTAACAGACTTTATTCACAGCATGTTTTTCCCTAGTTTATGCTGGCCTTCTTTTCTGATTCGACTTTTTAATTCATCTTTTTAAATTATTCCTTTTTAAATCATTATCTTATGTGTCTTCATAGATTTTCATGTATTAATCTATTATTAATCTTTACTATACTCAACTTGATCTTAAATTGTTTAAAGCTCTTTTAAGAGTAAACACTTGCCTATATTTTAAAGAGAGCTTGTACTTTAACATTTTGCGCATTTGATCCAGTAGCCTCACTCAAACTTAACTGCCAAGTAAATTATAATTTTATTATGGGCATTTTGTGCATAGAATAAGCAAGCACTGAACAGGAAAGTTAACCTTTGGGTTCAAGAATCAAGATTATTTTTCAGTTCTCAAGAACTAAGAGATTTCTAGGCACCTACATTAACACATTTTCTTTCTTTCTTGAATTTATCAATGATATGCTATTACACGTTTTTGTATTTGTTTCAGGTCAAGTGCTTTAAAAAAAAGATTTCCATAAATAGCAGAAAAACACACAATTGAAAGTAGCTTTCTGCTTCCTTTAGCCCTGTTGCTGATTTGAGCACACAGAGTGAACATGAAAATAAGCTGAACAAACATCTCACCCTTTTTACTTAAACTGTTGTCTGCCTGACTGCTGAATGCACACAGAAAACAATCTAAAATTGTATAACCCATAATACAGTATATTAAATTACAACATTGGTCAGTAATGGAAACTTATTCCCAGATATGAATTATTTACAGCCCATTTAAGTAATCCATATTCAGGTGTGGCAATGAAAAAAAGTGCAACATAAATCTTTAATGCTGACCGGTTGAGAGAGCAGAGCTGAGGATTACAGACATTTTAAAGAAAAAAACTAAACGAATTGATATAGCCTGTTCAGTGGCTTACTGCACCAGCGTGCTAATAAATTGACGGATGGCGTGTCAGGGGTAGGAGTTGAAATCCCAGCATTTCTAACTAAGGAGGGATCTAATATCAGACTACCAAAATAAGGAGTTTCTAACCTGGTTGTCACAGGAAACAGCCCGTGCATCTTTTTGTATAGGCAAGTGTTCAAAATATCATATTTTAACGGGAAAATCCATGAAAGATTTCTTTTTTTAATTAACTCAGTAACTGCATTAGTAATTTCAGCAAGCCACATAGATTGTGTTGTAAAACAGAGAGGGTATATTAAAGGTAAGCTCCTCTTTTTCTTTTTCATGGAGTTGAGGCCAATGCCTTATTTTGGGAAATAAACTTAACAAAGAAATCCCTTTAATCCTATTTTACATTTCCACAGTATATAGAATGGAATTCATCAACCAACTTAAAGGGGGAAAAGAAGCAAACAACTTCTGGAGTGTTTCGCACCATTTTTTATACAAATTGTGCAAGTTGTTAGCTACTTCAAACTGAAGTACAAAAGATCATGGGTGGAGGGAGGCTTTCACAGTGCAATTTCTTTTGTTTCCTGGAGCAGTACCTATATTAATTCATCTTACAAAGATCATTGCTCAAGAACTAAATTTTGCATATATTAGAAAGCAGAATTAGCATTGCACTGTGTACAACATTCCATGCTAACTTCTCTCCAAGCAACCATTAAAGGTCATGTTTTGACGACTGAATGGCATGTCGGCACCTTGGTCCCCTGGAGAGGCATTCCCCAGGTACATGCAAAAGGTTATTAAATTACCTTCCAAGCAACACTATCTCTTTGGATGAAAATAATTACAGGCTTTTAGAGGCATCAGAATGCTTTCTTTCTTTCTTTCTTTTTTTTTTTTTTAAATAAGATGAAGATGCAGTACCTAATGACCATTTTTGTGTGTGAGTCATATAGCCTGTCAGCGGTGACAGGACAAATGAGCGTAATGGCATAGCTTAAAGGGGAAAGGTTCATTTTAAATAGTGACAAATAATATTTAAATGGCATTGTTGGAGACCCATCATGCTTGTAAAATGTAGTTTGTATCTCTTCTTCATCCTTTAATTTCATCACTGTCAAATGGCATTAGCTGTTAACATGCAACATCAGGTGCAGATATAATTTTTAACTGTTAAATGTGCCCATAACCAAACATTATGTATCTTGATTTTTCCTTTTTTTTTCCTGTAGTTGGGTAACTCATTCCATAATTCCAAAAAAAAAATGTACCTAGGGGATTTGATTTTTAAAGATGATTTTACTAGGCGGGTAAAATAATAGCTTTAAAATATAATTCCTTGAATTTACTTATTGTTGTCAAGGTTCAAAAATGGAAATGAGTTCATTTTTAGGTTTAATGCAATTAGCAGATTGGGAAAGTATCATGAGCAAGATCACCAGATGTAGCAATTTGGTCAAAATAGTCATGGGCAAACCAACACAATGACACAGATACTACATATTCTTGGAGTAAGCTGGAGCATAAAATGGATTGTCTTTTAAAGCAGATACATAACTTCAAAACATGTAATAACGGTGGAGTACACCATTGCAAAGTGAGCTTTTTCTCTTTTATATCTAGTTGTGGAACTTGAACAAAGTTAACCAAAAGTCAATCCTATCTTTTAAATTTTCTTGAGATAATATGTGCCATAATGAAAATCAGTAACCGCTGAGATATCCTGTGCACAGAATTACAGTTCTAATTTCAAACTTTCATATAAAGCCTTCTAATTCTTAAATATTTTTACACAGCTTCATCACATTTATTGCTACTTTATTTTCAGATCACTTAAGCCAAAACTGGAGACAGTTTAGGTACCTTTGAGTTGTTAAAAGTTATAGCCAATTTTCTGAAAAATTATACCAGCTAAAAACACAACATTAAATATTTACCCTGTTGGATGTTAAAAAACGCTTACAATGAAAAATGTTCACATATTGACTATTCAAAATGGCCTTCACTTTGAAATTGTGAAATGGAAGGGATTGCAGATGTACAAGAATAAATATAAAAACAAATGAGTTGACTTGAAGTGTTGCCGGCTTTCATAAACATGCTACTGCAATAACATGTGACATTAATATTTAATTACAAAAGCACTGCTGCAAAATCTTTGAAATTAATGTTTTGCAAAATTAACATTCAGTGCACAGAAGCAAAGTCGTTCCAGGCGCGACTGTGATTAACAATGCCATTCACTTTACATATTATATTAATATATTATTCAAGCTACGAATTAACACCTCCTAATTTAAATAAGGTGCTACATATCATGATGAGCTAAAATGCTTTTCTTAAAATGGCCCGTCTGATTTTAAGCAATCTGTGTTTATCATTTAATATTTTGTTATTGAATACGGTTCTCCGTAAAACTCCTTCTACTTTAATTTCAAGCAGAGGAGACCTCATTAAACGGATGCCTTCCGTTTCTAGGAATGTGAAGCCACTTGAACCATATTTGGTTTGTTAGCTAAACCAGCAGTGCTGAAATACTTCTCTGTGTACGAGTGTGTTCTTAGGCAGCCATACTTTTATTTCAAGGTTCTGAGGGATCCTTTCAAGCAATGTGCTTCTTTGCTTTCAATGAGACACTTGTTTGCACAAAGAGCGCCACTATCATTGTGTCACAGATTTCTACATTTCCACTCTGACTGAGGTAAGCGCAGCTCTTTGGAAGGAGGAGTGGCAGTTTCAAAACTCTGCCTCCTATACTGAACCTCAGAGCTCACGAGTTTCCTGTGAAAGTGTGAAGACACTTGGAGATGATAGGACTTTCTTGTTTTAATCTACAAATGTGGGGTAATTGTCATTCCCGTTAGGAATTCATTTATGGGGAAGTAGTTCAGAGGGCCATTTAGGTTTTACTGAAGCCAATGCAAACAAAGGGTTCTTATTTTAAGAAAAATAATCCCGAAGCACATAGAATCATACCATGGGGAGCATCATTTTAGGGCCTTAAATGCCTGCTCTGTCATTACAACTGTGGGGCACCAGACATCAGTGAGTTGGTTATTGACATTCTTGAACCGAAAAACGAGTCCTGACATTCTAAGAAAATATTTAGCAATAAGAACCAATTACTAAGACACCTCAGAATAAGTTCAGTGTATTCGAAAACAGTTTCCTAGTTACATGTCCTTAGTTTTTCAGTCAATCAACAAATGTAATGAAACCAGGCTGTACCCATTTCATAATTTTAGACCCCTGGAATGGAAAGAAGCTTTTCATTCTTGGTTTCAAGTTGAAGACTCATAGGCGGTATTTCTAGATATCTCTACCATGTCATGATTCCTACTCAGGTTCTTCATTTATATACTGGATTTGAGATTCTCAAAATACAGAAAAGTCTGTAGGAATGCAAAATCACCTTCACACCAAATACTATGTAGCCTAAATACAGATGTAGAAACTAGTTTGATTCTAACCTATTAATCAACAGGGTATTGATACACTGGTGCACTTTCCTAATTTGCTGAAAAAGCAGTGAAACTCTGTATCTCAATAAGTTTCTCTTAAAGGCCTGGCCTCCTCTTTCCCTTGCCTTAATGCCAACCATTTCTTGCTCACACACCTGCTCATTTTCTAAAAGTCATTGTCATAGCTCTTCATTTTCTGAAAAAGAATATTTCTTTAAATTTTTTTATAAAGTTTTGTTCTGTTTCAGTGTTTTGTGTCACTTCAACAGTATGAGAAATCCTAAATTTGAAAATTCAGAGTATTTATTAAAGTAAAATTTGAACATAAAGGTCTTGATGTTAGTAATGATGTCATGGAAATGTCAAAGATGGTTTGTCCACTCTTTAAGAAGGATGTATATTCACCTGGGTAACATATTTTAGATATTCAATTGGCAGATTCAGAGAATGTGGAAGAAATTAGAAATTTTAAGATGACTCAGATTACTTATGTGTGAGTAATCTGCCTATCCTGTTCATAAAACAACAACAACAACAACAACAACAACGGTGTTTTGCAGAGTGAATTGGGTTTTGCAGTATATAGTCTAAAGAGAAAAAGGATTCCATAATTATATAAATTTTTAAACACTGAATTAGGCAAGAAAATGTTTTTATGCAGAACTTCTTACATTCTTGTTTAATCTTAATTTGTATTGTGACTCTCTATGAGGGTAATAATGCACACAAACTTTCTCAAACTTATTTGGCCATGGCTAATTCTTCCATAAAGCATCATGGAGGCCGTAAGCCACATTTTAGAAAATACTACTCTAAAAAATAATGCTAATCATGAATGATTGAAATTATACCTCAAATATTTAGGTGTTTTGAAGAGAACCACGTTTTGAAGATCATTATTTTATTTCAATGACTCTAGAAGATAGGAAAAGGCAAATCTATTAAAGGTCTATTAAACCTTAAAAACGCAATTTTCTAGTAGTAACTTCTTGATGATACTTACTGATTTATTTAGATGGTGATAGTATATAAAGAAAACTCCTTGAATAGATGGGTTTCCCAAACTATAAATTTCTTTGGAAAATATACCATAAAAGCCTGAAAATCATTAAATATATTAAGGTATTCTGGGCAATGGGGAAAACAAACCTTTGAAATTCTGCAATACAATATGAATCAAAACCACAAAGTATTGTTATGATGATGGTTGGAAGGTAGGGACATTCCGGGTGAAGCTTTGTCTTAATTCTTGATGAATGATGTCAGTTTCTAACAATGTTGTCCAAGGTAATGCATTCTAAGAGATCCACATCTTGCGAATAAATGTATGCTATAACTGATAAACTGGTCCTATAAACACTCTTCTGATGGTTCATATATTTGGCTATTTTACAGATAAAAATATCATAATGGGACTCTATGATACCTCCAGAAATAAATACCATTCTTTTTTTCTATGATAGAAATATCATATTCCTAATTCCATGCCACATTCCAGCGAAGTTCCAGAGCACCAGAGTAGTTCATTTTATAAATGCCAATTAGCAATTAGTTCAATCTTATTGATGTAGACACAAGATTGGAAAATGGGGAATCTTCTGACATTAATCCTCCCACCACAAGTCTGCTGCTTAATTGCAAGCTGAAGTAATTACAAGGGCCCAAGTTCAGGCCACCCTCACAGCCAGCCTAGACCCCCAAGTTATAAAGCTCTTCCTTGTAAAAGAAATGCGCCCTAGTAACTGGTGTTTCTGACCACCTGAGGCAAGTTCACTCATACTTTGTCCAGTTAAGACTTTTGCTTCGTGAAGGCAGAATTTACTTACTAGTGTTATATTCAAAAATTCAGTAGTCTTGCTTTCTCCTTCTCTCCTTTTCCTCCTCTTCACTCTCCCTCTTTCTAGGTGACAATCAGCTCTGAGGTAGCAGTTATTTGCTGGACAATTCCCTGATGACGTGAATGCACCCAATAAAAGGGTGTGCCTTCTCAGAAACCTGAATGACAATGAATGATCCTTCAAGTAGTTTTTTTATTCATTGATTGCTCGTGGCCATTTTAGACTAAGGCACCAACACAAAACTGTAGGAACGGGACCATAGTCCTCTCATATGCTAAATAACAAGTAGAAATTCCTATTAATGCATGTACTTTTTACATTTTTTATTGGCAAAAGCAACTTCTGCATACTTTATCCATTCTTAAACTGTTCACTTTAATGACTATGGTATGCCTACTAACCTGGGTATCTCCAAATTTCCTCTCACAGAGCCCCTGATGACATTCTGGGCACACTATAAACCACATACTTTCAAATAGCATACTATCACATAATGGATATATTAATAAAGTTCAGGAAAATACACAAAGAGAGCAGTGACAGTTGACTAAATGTTTTATATCTTCTATTTGCTCCTTGAGGCCCATCTAATTACAAAACAAATAATTTCATAAATTAGAAAAATAAATACTAAAATAAAATATTGAATGAATTAGTATCTCTTAAGTGAGTCTAACTTGTCTTTAATATAAAAACTAGTTATGAACATTTTTTGAAGATACTAGCTTTACTTTTAAAAGGCAAACATTTTTCTTACATTCTTTAAAGTGTAAAGTTCTACATGAAATGTCCTAACTATCACAGACTTTGAAACTCAGGCAAGTGCTAAAAGTCCCTGGTTGTTCAACTGAGAATACACATTAGGAGACACAGGATGCCATATCAGTGAATCAAAGATAATGTTGTATAAAAACATGATAAAAATTAAGCTAATTATAAACTCAAAAAGGCAGATTTCTTTTAAGTGGCTTTCGCTTTTGGAGGGGGGAGGTAGATATTCCGACAATAAATGAATCTGTATTATTTGTGTTGGCAAAGTTGTATTTTTGTATACCTCCTCTTTTGTATGCCCCCCCCTTGCAGGGGCATAGACAAAAAATTAAGAAAATAATTTAAAAAGCAAACCTAATAAATGACAAAATTATCATTGCTATCATCACAAGGAGGTATTCTGTAATAAGTGTTTATTTTAATGTGTTTGTTCAAAATGGCTTATTATATTTTAATATAACAATATTAACTGCCACTAAAGTTTCAATTGAAATTGGACTCATACTATTCTTCTACAGATCTTAATATTTTATAATCTGTATATATATCCTTCCAAGAAGCAAGAGAATAAGATGGCAGAAATATATTACAACAGAAAAATTTAGGCTCAGAAGGGTAATGCATTTGCTCAAACATACAAGGTGATTTGCTAAGCCAAGGCTAGAATTCACATCGCTTGATTCCAGATTCATTCACTGCCTTCCACTTAAATGCTGGAATTTGCTGTGGGACACAGGAAAAACAACAAACCCTCCACATAGGGAAAACATGTCATCAGACCAGTACACATGGTGTTTATTATGCATCAAGAGATTTTCATAGAAGTCTAGTTCTCAGATAAATAAAAACACTTTTTAAAAAAAGGTAGAATGTACCAATTGGCTGCAGAAGAGATATTTTTACAAAGTGGCCTTCACCCAATTTCAACACAAGAAACTGAAACATTTTGGAAAATTACAAGCTAGATGACTACATCATTTACCATCTCTAAGAAGGAAAAGAAATTAATGTATACTATTAATCTATACCATTAAAGGACACACATTCATCCTAAGGAACTGGTCAGAATTACTGCTACTGAAGAGAAGACAGGAAATGAAGACTTCTTGGAGATAGTGGTAGACTTCCATGCCTCTTAAATAGACTTTGATGAATTGATCTTGTTTCAACAATAGTTGATGCTTTCAGCAGTTCCTTTTATCCTCTCACTCAGATCGATCTAAATTTCTGAGAAGTTCAGAATGAACATTTTTATTGGCTAGCTTTCCTAAATGTTGACTGGGTGAACAAATAAAAAGGCAACCCTCGAGTTTCTTCTGAACAACTTCTAGCAGTGTCAAGCAAATCAAAGTACAATGCCATAGCAGTGGGAGCACCCTACTCACTGCTTTAGAGTTCTCCCTATAAAAGATACTTCACACATGTTGTTCAGAATATGATGAGAGTTATTTCATTCCTTCCAGTACCCAGATATCTTGTACAGGCAAAGTTCTTTATAGTTTTACTACCTAGAGCCACAATTTAAGAAAAGTTATCTTCTAAGTGTTCCAATTTAAGAACTTAGAGATTGTTTTAAAAAATATCCATGTAAACATCATAGTTAAGAAGCACTTTATATGGAACAGAATATCCTCTGATTTAATTTACTTTTCCATTTCCTTATTTGGAAGACAATAGTAAATCTCCATATAAAAAGAATCTGGAATTTCTAGAATTTTCCAGAAGCTCACAACTGAAATGACAGGTAGTAGAAGGCATAGGCAAAGCTACCATCTCTCAGATTGCATTATGATTATTTAAAATCACAAATAACTCAGGTTATCCTCAAGTGGAAGGTGAAAAGGAGAAAGTTACATGTGTAAACACGTACCTCTAGTACACTGTTCACACTTCCAGACCGAAACAAACACACATGGACATCTTTGCCAGTTTTAGCAATATGAATGATTTCATAAGCATTAATTGAGATGAGAATGACACTTCAAAAATCACTCTAACCTCTAATTATGGTTATAATGAAGCACCAGTTTAACACTATTCTTTTCTTCGTTAAGAATTCGAAATAACAATTTTTCTGATCTCGAAAATAGGTGAGTGCGATTTTTCAGTATTGAGAATTCCAAGAGTTAAAATGTCATAGAAAATGACAAAGACACTTTCAAAAAATAATGTGGCCATCACAGTAAAACAGCGTTTCGTAGAACTAGTGCACATTTTATGACTGTCAGAATTTACATAAGTTACTCTGCATGAATTAACTATGAGATATAAAATTCAACTTTGGCTTAAACACACACACACACACACACACACACACACACAGTAACTGTAATATTTTTAAGCACTACAACGATAACATCCAGGTAATGCCTAAATCGTCAACACAGATATGAACAAAATGTCTATGGCACATGACTTTAGTGTCCCAACATGTTATATGGGCAAGAAAAGTAATAGTGTCAGAAAAAAGAGCTGAAACAAAATGGGTCCATATCCAACAGTTTGCTTAGATCTTTTTCATTGAAATGGATACTTGTCAGTTTGGTGTCCTCCTATAACCACTCTAAAGTATTAGGGTCACAGATTGGGCTGACACAAGAAAACCCACAGATATCAGAATCTCTTGCAATTATTAACTATTAGGAAAATCAAATCCTAATATTTAACATCTGTCCTATGAAATTTACCATTTATCTTCTGATCAAAATTTCGAATGGTGCCAAAAAAAAAAAAAATGAAGTCAAAAGGACTTGATGGGGGTATCTTTGTTTCTCTCCCAGAGCCTAAAAGTTATACTCAACTGCAGCACAAAGAGTAAAGAGGTTGTTATTCATATTAACTACATTTACATTCCTAACGTAACATCCAGAGAGCTAATAGTGGGGTTATTAACATAACAAACGTAAATGTTCTATATAAATAATACTGTTTCAGGCCAGCAACCGCTCATCTGACAGCATTTAGGCACAGGCTCAACATCTGTTTATGAACACTTTGCCTAATGATATCATCAGATATCATTAAGTGCGGCAGAATACAGCATAGAGGCAGGTGCAGCTGCCTTCACAACCCATCACAGAGAAAGAAAAGAGCTGCATTCCCCATCCGAAAACCCATCATTAGGACAATTTTCTTCGACAAACCAGCCCTGTGATTTCAATCTGTATATCACCTGTAATTGTAGTTTTTAGCAAGAAGCTGATTCTATACATTTAGCGACGAATCACGTTGATGGCCTGAATACTGGAAACACATTTGTGGTACCAGCTGCGGCAGCTTTTTTTAGAGCCTGTGTTAACAAAATACTGCTAACAAGGCAATGCTTGGAGTGCAGCTTTGTTTCTCTTTCTTGTTCATAGTGTTTAGATGTGCATAATTATGGAAATTAGCAATTGATTGCTTCTCAATAATAATTGATTACTGGTCACTGAACTCTTCTGTAGCACTTTACCGAAGGTGAGGACATGAGATAAGTGAATTCCTACCAGTTCCAACCATATATAAAGAAACAGACCAAAAAGAACTCTGGATTTGTACATCAGTTTCCATGATAAACAGACCAAAGGGATAATAGAATATCCCAGAATCTAGTTTGCCCTGAAGCAAATTGTAGAGATCATAGCAAGCCTGCAGAATTCTCCCTGTGGACCGTGTAAGAAACATACATCATTTTTATATATGTCAGTTGGTCTTTGATTTGAAAATATTTCTACCCATTTAATTTATCTCTTTCAGTCAGTTTTCTTAAATTGTACAATTTAAGGGTTATATCAAAAAAATGAATACCAATTTTCAACACCTCTCAAATTGAAACAAACTGACAAAATAATGTGAAGTCTCTTTTGCAAAGAGGTACAAATTCAGAAGCCTATCGTCTCAGACAGATAGCAAGCACTTCGAAATGACTCTCCTCTTTTTGATCTGCTGTATATCCATCAACATTTTGGTCGTGCAGACTGACTTGTTTCAGTATAGCATAATGTAGGGAATGTTGTTGGATGCTGCAGCTAACATTTAAAGGAGAATGCACTTATTTTTGGCTTAATCACTACTGTCGATTGGGACATAACATATCTAATTCAAATTTATCGCAGTACACGGAAGCCTCACAGACAATAAAGAATCCGTGGTGTTTGTTAAATGGGAAACACCGTGACTCATGGTGTTTCAAAGATGGGAAGAGCAGTAGGGAAAAAAAATTAACTCTTTATTTTAAAAGAGTAATGAGCTTCCAAGTGCTAAATGATGTCCTCCCTGGTGTGTTTGCAAGAGAATGTGTGTGTGTGTGTGTGTGTGTGTGTGTGTGTGTGTGTGTGTGTGTG
>NW_027397064.1:83964586-84200224 GCF_003265705.2 Callorhinus ursinus
GTGTGTGTGTGTGTGTGTGTGTGTGTGTGTGTGTGTGTGTGTGTGTGACAATGTGCGTGTCTATGCTAATTTTTACAGGACATGGCTCTATCGTGGCAGTCAACTTTACAACCCAATTCACAAAAAAAATGCAGCTTGGTTAAAGTCAGTATGCTCAATTTCAATAATGTTTTTATCCCCAAATGGGTAGCAGATTGTACAATCATGACTCAAAAAAATATGCAGAAGTTATAAGAATTAGGCAACAGTTTGAGAATAAAACTGAATTCCTCCTCTCTGCCCACAGAAGGCTTTCTCATATAATGAACAGGTGCAATTTCCAGAGATCTCTGTTAACTGAGATGGCAGAAGCCACTGTTTGTTGCTTTCCCCAGCAGCAACACAGGATAATATGATGATAAAGCTGTGATCAGAAACCAAAAAGCCACATCACATATATGTACCGTTCTACTCTTTCAGTACATCTCTCAAACACAAATTTATATTCCTACACTCCTAGCTCTTTCTTAAATTGACATTTATGCACTGAATATCATCATTATGAATTTTTGCACTACTTTGTACCCAAAACCTGCAAAAAAAAAAAAAAAAAAAGATTTCAGGCAATGTGTGTGAGTCCATGTGCTTACGCCATTATGTTAGTGCCAAAAGGCGTTAAAAAAAAATGCAGACAGATTCCCTGTAATATATCTTCGGGTTTATTATCAGCATGACATTTTAATGTGTGTTATTAAAATTATATTTTAGGGGTTGGGGTGGGGTTCAGGTGGAAGAGTACTTTGGAATATTACAAAAAAGTTGCACATAAAAATGATTTTGGTAACCTAACGATGTCCTTGACACACTTTGGCACTACAGAGTGTATCTGCTTAAAGAGACATATGGCTAGAATGGCAGAAGTCGGAATTCGAAGGGTATTAGTAAAACCATGTGGGGGAAGCTTGAACTGGCTTAGGCTAATTGTAGCTCTTCTCTGATTTCACATGCTCCAAACCCCTAAGATAATTTTAACTATTGAAAGTGTAATTTCCATTTTTTGAGGTAGTTTTAAATGCCACTAAACAGGAAATCGGATTGAAAGCAAATGTACTTGCTAATAAAGCCAGGTAACTTTCAAATGCTAACAGTGTAAGGTTAAAAAAAAATGGTAAATGATCAACCCAAACCACTGAGCTGGTGGTGTGGTTTGTTGCTGTTCAACTGCATACTGTTGAAGTGAGAGAAACCTTCTGAGAAAATCAGGGATCAGATGGGAGCCTTGTCTTCTCAGCAAGGTTATCCTGACCATGTAATAGCCCAGCAGCCTTCCTCATTAGTTTTGTTTTCATCAAAACCCTATGACTACTTGATATTTCCTGTAGTTTACTTGTTTATTTGTTCATTGTCTTTCTCCCTTTTTCACTGAAGAGTGAGCTCTGTCACAGGGGGGGGGTCTTACTGATCTTCTCCACTACTATCTGCCTGAAAAGCCTATGAGACACTCAGTAAAAAATGCACAAGATACTTAAATGTGACATATACAATGCCCTTCACAGGCCATGGTCTGTGTGACATTCTCAACGTTTCCTTGGGATGGTCAGGATTTACCAGCCTAGTATAAATTTCTAAACACTTTATGTCAAGTTTTCCACAAATACTATTTTGTTCATGACAAATGAAAATTTTCACATGGTGTTAGTCCTGGTTTATATAATGCAGCCAGAGAAATTTTATTTAATTAAGGAAAATTAGTTTAGCACTTCCTTAATATTTGCTGTACCACTTTGCTACCTAAATTTTTTTCTTGAATAACTAATTTCATAATTAAAGTCTTAGCTCAAAAAAATATTTTTATATTAAGCCAGTGCATATAACCTAAACAATATTTGTTAACATTTAGCAATATTTGTTAACAAATAGCAATTGTGAGACTACCTATAATTTTTATTCTTGATAAATTTATTAACCATGTTAGGCTTTGAAAGAAGAAATAACAAATTATCTAAATTCTTCACTTGGGGTTAAAGGTGCACACTGCTTCCCAAGAACTATCTGAGAAAATTATTTTCCATTTAAGATCTAACTCCCATAATGCTGGGAGAGGCGAGAGAATGAGAGGTGTGTTATTGGAAGGGATTTGGAACGAGCGATCATTCTGAATATGTGCATACCAGAGGCTCCTCAAAGCCTGCCTGGCAATCTGTTTTTTATCTAAGTTTGTTTTCGTCTGTGGTGGGGAGCATTGATATTTAAATTTGCATTAACTACTTTCTATAATGAATATGAAGTACATAGCTGAACTTGATTTGTAGCAAATCAATTTTGGCAGACAGCAAAAAGTCAAAAAGTTGTTTTTGTTTTTAAAGTAGAAAGCTTCTGTTTAAGACAGTTAATGATTTTCAGAGAAAAAAAAGATTATCAACAGGAATAACCAAGATTAGTGTAAAGATAGGAAAAGTTGAAGACACAGTGAGGGGCTTAGGGAAATTTCCCCTTTTTAATGTTCTGAAAACTTAGGTGCAATCTTGTCCTCCTCTTTAGGACTGCTCTACCATTCAGAGTTATTTATTTTCCCAATCCGTCAATATTTATAGTAAAGCTCGAAGAATCACCAAATTGAAAGGTCTCATGTTGAGAAATCATTCATTAACTCAACAAATATTGAGCACTTATCCATTCTCCATGCTGCCAACAGAGTGATCTTTCAAGGGCAAATCTGATCTTTCCCTGCAGAAAATCCTTCAAAGATATTCATTGCCTTAAAAATGAAATTCCAACTTCTGACCATAACATGACAGATTCTCAATAGTCCAGTCTCTAACTGTTTTCTGATCTTCTTTCATCAACCTTCTTCTCTGACCCTGCCTGACCATTCCACTCTCGGCTAAATTCCCCTAAATGCCTATTGACTTTATTCTCTATCCCAGAATTCGCAATTCTTTATTCTTTATCTCAGAATTGATATCCCCACACTCAGTAGTAGGTACTGTTCTCCCTTCCTGAATTAGCTTCTCTCCACATTGCCTTGTCTGCAAGGTGAACTCCTACTCATCCATCAAAACCCAGATCAAACATAATTTTCCATATATAAATTTTGGCCAAAGCTAGCTTCCATTTGTGTTTCCATATCATTGTAAAAGTATATCATACTGCCAATCATTCTGTCTTCATTTACTCAGCAACTACTTATCAAGCTTCCATTACGTGCTACGTACTGGGGATATATCACTGAACAAAATAGATAAAATTTTCTAATCTCGTGAAACCGTCAAGTTATAAACACTTTCAAGTTATAAACACAGAAAATAAATAAGACAAATAATTTATATAGAATATATCTTTATATTATATATTACATAACTTTCTTGGTTAAAGAGTGCTAAGTTCTAACAATAAAGATCGAAGCCAAGAAGATGTGTGGTATTGGAAGGGGGTGATTAATATTGTTGCTATTGTGGGCAGGGAAGGTTCACCAAAGGAGAGATTTTGAGTCAAGACGTGTACCAATCACATGTTCATCGTGTTTCCCAAATCGTTTTCAAGCTTATCCTTCTGAGGCTTTCTCCCCTTTTTTGCCTCATCCAGAACCCAGCATGGTTTCTGGCACATAGGAATAAGTGAGTAGATGGAGTCTGGGATTTAGGAAGAAATAATTCGGTGCAAACTTAAAGGTTGTCAGAGCAATGGGTGGAATGCTATGATCTATTTCTGCCTCTTAGAACTTTAGTGCTAGACATAGACTCTGCGAGGCTTATAGCCTTTAAAATGCAATTACTTATACAATAACACTGAAGAATCATCTTGTGTCTGGAAGAATACCCTCTAAGTAGGCAAATTACTCTATCACCATACAAGGGAGAATGATCATGGCATGTTCACATTAAAAATCCCTTTATTAAGGCTTTATTAATAGCATAAAAAATAAATCATCTTTCCAGTTCCAGGCACTTCTTTTTCTTATGAAATATTATACTGCTAAATGAGTATTATTTCCTTCCAAGGACTATTCTGTCCTCTATTTCTTGACCTACAAACTTCCCTTATGAGCAAATTTTTTTCCACAAAACACTAGCAATACCCATGATTTCCATGAAAAGCCCAGAGAGCATCTGTTGATACTTGGGATATAGCTTGCAATTTTCACAAATCTCTAAATCGTCACAATTGTCTATACTGTCGTTACGGTGGCTCAGTTGGTTAGGCGACTGCCTTCGGCTCAGGTCATGGTCCCGGAGTCCCGGAATCGAGTCCCGGATCCGGCTCCCTGCTCGGCGGGGAGTCGGCTTCTCCCTCTGACCCTCCCCCCTCTCGTGTGCTCTCTCTCTCAAATAAATAAATAAAATCTTAAAAAAAAAAAAACAATCAGTAAGATTCTGCTCTTAAATGAACATATAGCTCACAATGCATCTTGTTGGAGATGGGAAACATAAATTCAAAACTGTCCCCAATTCTGCCATACCACATGTGCATTGGGAAGGATTTTGGATAGGCCAAATATAAAATTGGATTTGTATTTACTTTTAATGATGAAAACTATTCTTTAAAGTTCAAAATAATGTAATTTTTATAAGTTGCGAAATTGAAGCAATTTACATTTTAAGACACTTATGAAGTAGGATTGATGAGAATTAAGGATAACCAGGATTTTGTTAAATTCTAAATTTTTCCACAATTTTAATAACGCTTCTTGTTGCTCTGGTCACGGCAATTTGGATCCACTGAATTCATTAAATAAGCAGAAGGGAGAAACAATAACTAATATGCCTTTGATTGGAAATTCGGGAGTGGTATTCTATGCATTGCTATTTAGCAATAGTGCAGAGTACAAGTGAGAAATTTTAGCTTATGTGCAAGGGGAAAGTAGAATGATATTGGCAAGGTAGCATTTGATGTAGAGGGATTCCTTGTTCTGTTCCTTTCAAATACACTTGTTGCTTCAGACTAAGCATAGTCACAACCAAGAAGGAAGAGAAGAGGCCCTGAGGGATCTGAGGGTGAAGCTAGAGAGACTGATCATATATGATTTCAAAGTAATTTCCAGAAAATTTGTTAGTGTATTTGATGGAATTATTGATCCTGGGGAGAACCACATGTATTGGCCGCCATTGCCAGAGACTTATTAAGTCTGTTAGTTTTATCTGTAAAATTGTCATGTAGATGGGATTTTTAAAAATATTTGTATGATGGTAGAAAATAATATAAAACATCTCAATTCAAATTCAATAGTGTCTGCGCGCCTGGGTGGCTCAGTCGTTAAGCGTCTGCCTTCGGCTCAAGTCATGATCCCAGGGTGAAAGCTTGGGATCGAGCCCTGCATCAGGCTCCCTGCTCTGCGGGGAGCCGGCTTCTCCCTCTCTCACTCCCCCTGCTTGTGTTCCCTCTCTCGCTGTGTCTCTCTCTGTCAAATAAATAAAATCTTAAAAAAAAAAAACCCAAATTCAATAGTGTCTTTTAAAAGTGATTCTTCAGACAGTCAATGACCAGTTGCTATCTTTTTCTAAGATAACAAAAATGGAAAAAAAAATATGACTTAGCTCCTCCTCTCAATAAATTCCCCAAAGAAGGGAAATTAGAAAGGTAAATAAATACAAAAAAGGACAAAATGACAGAAACACAAAGGCAGGGCCAGTAGGCTCCTGCATCCACATATAAGAGAAAACTGCCCTATATTTAATGGAAAACAATTTTTCAATGGTCAAAATTCAGTTTAAAGCAAGAATAGATGCCCCCCAAAGTGTGAAAACATAAATATATTTTACATTAGTAAATTGATATAGTTTGAAAATTTCAGTATCCTGGTTTCTTACTAGATTAATTCTACATTTTTTATATTTATTGTTTTTATTTTAGCTTTTCAGCATGGTCAAGTCAAATGTCTGAAAAATAGGAAAAGAAAAATATTTTTTTCAATGAGTCTCTTCTTCATTAAGCTACCTCATTCCCCACACTGGCCACTAGAACTATATGCTTATGGTATGGATAGAGTAGCAAATCCTTCCCACCAGCATTTCTGTGTGCTGCGCCAACTCAGCATTCTCCTGCCTCCTTAAAAAAGGACTGATTTCTTTTAAAATTTAAAAAAAGAAAAAAAAAACCCACCGGTAAAAATGGGGGATGGGCAGGATAATGTAATATGCAAGAGACGGTGTATATATAATAACATCCGTATCACAGGAGAAAAAAAATCTCTTTCCAACTTTTTCCCACTATCTCACAGAGTGGAGCATATCTCAAAATCACCCTATTCTCCCCAACAGAACCACTCAAAACTCTCACTTAAAACTCAGCACTTGTATGCCTTCTTTCCTTTGGCTTCTCCCCTCTTGCTTTGCTGGTTTATTCTTGGTCACTCTCATGAGTGGTTTCTAACCTGTCTTGGTGTCTCTGTGGTTCTGCCGCTTAACCCCTATTTCAAGCAGAAAAATAAAGGCGTGGAAAGCCCACCCTTGCAGGTTTCTGCCCCAGAAGCAAAAGGCTCTTCCTTCTTCAGAGGCAAGAAACTGAAGACCCATATTTTTTGTCTCTGTTATATATGTATTGTTTCCATATTTAAGAAGAGTGCGTTTGAAACACGCTGATTGTAGTTTTCAAAGAGAAGGAAAGAACACTAGCTTTGGGTTATGTGACTCTGAGGCATTTAGAAATCAAGAAAGGAAAAATGACTCATCTGAAAGAAGATCCCTGTTGATTCATGGACCATGTGAAAGCTGTGTGTGAGAAAGCCGAAAATACTCTACAGAGAGAGTTTCACATGTTGAGACACAAGATAGCTTAAATAATCCAAATGCAAATTACAGTCAGGATGCTGAATACAATTGCTGGCTACATTTTTAAAGTATATTATGGTATTTTATGTGAACACATATAACAGTGTAACTTGAGAATCTTAGCAACAGATCCTCAGTAGGTAAGGCCATGGACACCAAAGAAAAACAAGATGGAATCCAAGATCATTTAAACAGAAAGGTTCTAGGTCTGGGTTTCACGTCTGCTGACATGACAGAGACATTCGGGACCTGCCTTTGTTTGGTGATCCTGTTGCCTAATGGAATAATTCCAGACTTCGTTCTAGACATTCAAGATTCTCTGGACTATAACCCTATCTGGGCACAGCCAGGTGTTTCTGACACCTTGTAGTTTGCTTGATATCACTGAGAAGGAGTACCATTTATTCTTTCTGTAGTTCATCTTGCTATCTCTTTATATCCCTTTGCTTAGCTCCTGTATGTATCAAAATTTTCTGAATCCAACCATAAATTTATGAATAATATCTGGCCCAGTGTGCCATCTAGTCCTTCCCTCTAGAAATGAAGGGCCAGAAGTATAGAGACTTGATCAAGCTGGGCCTGTACCTGAGGTCACCTGATCTCCCTAGTTCCATATTTATCGGTACTTCATGCAACACTCCCTTTCCACAGCCACAGTGGCAATGACAAGACCCCTTTCCTAGTCTCCATGTAAATATTACAAGTTAGCTTGACGTTTAAGGAGCATAGCCAATAGACTCTAGTCTGACTGTAATGAGCATTCAATGAAAAAAATGAATAGCTATCCCTACTAGAGGGCACATTACCTCATATCCATTGCTTATTATGGGCTCAGGTTTTGTTTTCTATTATCTAGCATGGCATAGTGGAAAGAACACAGACTTCGAAGCCCAGTGAACCCAGGGATTTCATAACAACACGGTGAAGAAAGTACTGTTATGCTAATTTTACAAATAAATTGAGTTTAAGAAAGTTTGACTTGCTTGTAGAGGGTCACTCAGCAAGTGAGTAACTGAAGCAGAATTTGAACCCGGTAGCTTGACTCACTGGCATTTGTGCACAAGTTTGTGTACTTTCTTTTCCTTGATAGAAGGCTGAGCAAAAGTCACACCCTAATGTGAGGTTTCCTTTTTGTTTATTTGTCACAAAGAGGCCAACTGGGTCAGCAAGAAGGCACTTAAATGGAATACATAAAATCATTACTCCAAAACTCTCTCTACTCCCATTAGCCAACAATTTGTCAATAGATTAATTTCACAAAGTCTTCTTTTATCTCCTACTGCCTGCCAAGTAACCACATGTAGGGTCCAGATTCTACTGGTTGGGGAGAGTCTGGATGCTTCTGACTCACAGCATTTCAATGTCAAATAGGCTGGCATTAACCAATTCTAATTGCTAACCAAATCTAATCTATTATCTTTCTCTCTGTCAAAAATCTTCCTAAGAATACAAAGGGCCACTGAATCCCACCCACATTTACCCTGAGTTGATAATACCAGTCCTTTTCTTCTCCCCATACGTTAGAAATTTATTGAGTACCATGAAATGTACAACTCTACATTTATTTTTATTGATTTTCAAGGCAGAACAATGTTGTAATTAATCAACGGGCTCTACAGGCTTTCGGGGTTCAAACCACTCAGCCACTCTCTACCGGGTATAACCTTGGATAAGTCATCTTTTCTAAAGCCTGTTTTCTGTCTGTAAATAAGAGTAAAAATACTCCTACTTTATGGAAGCAATTGTGAGGGGAACATGATAGAGGTTATGTAAAATGCTTAGATTCAGTGTTCACTATATATTGAGCACTCGAGCAATGTTTATTATTATTATTAGACACATAAAGGAACACTTGCAAACTACAAGTGAAGGAAAGTAATGCCTCCCAAAATTTACATTTTAAAATGATTTTAAGATGTCTAACAATATTATAGCAAGAAGAAAGCCCCTGGGATTTAAAAGTCAGAGAATTACTAAATAATTTCCAGCTGAGCAATTAATTTAACACTGTGTTTTTCCCTTCAAGTTAATTATCATAGGTCAATGGCATTCAACTTTCCAGTGTTTTGGTAGAATTTTGTTATAATATAAGCAGCACACCTTCCATTCTTTTTACAAAATGTTTGATATTTTGCCAGTCATTTTGTTGACCTGGAGTTATTTTGGAAAATAAATCTTATGATCCTGAAAGTATGAAAATGTAAAAGAGAACTCCATAAGGGGTTACTTACGTTAGGTTAAATTCCTAAAAATCCCTGAATCTTAGATCAATGGCAGTCAGAAACATGTGTAGGCAAAAACCTATGAATCCTTAATGTAAAGCAAACTTTGACATATTCACCACAAATATCCTATGGAAACAATGCCACGCGTCACCTCAAAAAACAAGCCATCGTGCTGCACTGCCTTCAATCATTTCGTGGCTTCCCGTTGCTCTTTGGATGAGCATCAACTCTTCAACTCAGCCTACAAAACTCTCCCAACTCTCACAACTTCCCCTCACCTCCCTAGTTTCCCATACAAACACCCGCATCCTTACCCACCTACCCACCACCAGCTAGACCGGCCAGTAGACAGCTCTCCAGATGTACCACACTCACTCTCCTCAGAGCACTTCTGCACACACTCTTCCCTCAGCCTGCTATTTCACTCCTTCACCACTTAGCTCCACCTTCTGCCCATCTTGCATGAATGAAGCTGTCCATGGGAAGCCTCCTCTGGCCTGGCTCACCAGATCAACCTCTTGCATAATGGTCCATGGTGCCACGGAGTTCTCTCTCATAAGACTTTATGGAGTGCTAGCTTCATACTGACTTAGGGAATGATTTGCTTATCTTCCTTCTACCCTATAAACTCCTTGGGCATAGGGATGTTGTCTGTGTTCACTACCGTTGTCCCCATGTGTAGCCCAGGGCCCAGCAAGTAGTATGTTCTCAATAAATATTACTGAATGAAGAAAGAAACTCAAAGATTTAGAGAATTTTAAAAAGGAAAAGTCCTCCTTAAATACAAAATAAGTCAGTTAGCATGTTTGGTCCATGTGTGATTTTTCAATACTTAGAAGAGTGGTTTTCAATCTCTGTCTCACTGTGTTCCCAGGATTTTTCCTAAATTCCCCAGGGCCCAGTTGGATTGTTCCCTTGAGCTTCTCATACCAATATCTCCACCAATCGAATAAAGTCATTTCCTCTTCACTGTGGTCTTTTTTTATTGCAGAAACCATAAACAAAGGATTCAGAGGGTAAAAATAATTTGAAAGTCAGTGATAGAGAATACAACCACATAGTAATTATTTTGTTTTTGTTTCTTTAAGATTTATTTATTCATTTGAGAGAGAGAGCGCGTGCGGGGGTGGGGCATGCAGAGGGAGAGGGAGAATCTCAAGCAGACTTCCTGCTAAGTGCAGAGCCTGATGTGGGGCTGGATTTCATGATCCTGAGACCATGACCTGAGCTAAAATCAAGAGTGGGGTGCTTAACAGACTGAGCCACCCAAGCACCCCAATTATTTTGTTTTTAAAAGCCATAGCAAGGACAAATTGTCCTTGGTAAACTTTGTTAGCTGATACAATTTTTCAAGTCCCCAAACTCTATTCCCAATGTACAGTCATGCTTTCATACATTCACACATGTCAGAAAAAAACAGGTATCCTCTATTGCTGGCTGTCTATCATCTATTTCACCTCTCATATATGTAGGTCCTTTAGTGGTTTCTCCAATGCCCAAAGGAAAACATCCAAGCCCCATGGCATGACATTTAAAAGCTCTATCATTGTTTTCACTTATCATTCCAGCTTCCTTCCCCTCCCCATGAGCTCTATATTTGGATCATGAACCATACCATGATTTTTCCCATGCCTGTGTACTTGCCATCCTGTCTTCTTGGAATATATTTTCTCTGCCTGAATAATTTCTTCAATTCCTTCTTGAACCAGCTCAAATGTTACTATCTGCTTTTCCCAGTCTGAATAATTTACCCAACCCCTACCACATGCACCCATAGAACTCTATGGTTTCCACCACACCATAGACCTTAACACACCGAATGATTCTTGTTTATTATTTTTTTGTGTCTATCTTCCCTGCCTATGTATCTCCTTACATACAGATCTTGCGTTTTTCAGTTTTGTGTCCCCACATCCTAGGTAACTGCTTGGCATAATGAACGTACATGGAACGAATAGAAGAAAAGTTCAAATCATTTTGAACAGTTCCTTGGCATTTAAACATATTTTTTAATAAATGTCTATTGTAATGTTTTTCACAATAGAATAAATACTTCTCTTGATGACTTAAACATTTAATATTTATGCTTTCAACTCATTGTGAGATTCTCTGAAGTGTATGCTATAGAGAAATTTGCTGAATCCTGAACAAAATTATGCATGAAGGGAGACTACTGCCCAAATAAAGGGTTTTAGCTGGTTAGCAAAGTTAGCCAACCGCTCTGACTCAGCATCTAACAGTTGTGTCATTTTCATTTTAAATAGTATTTTATTACAACAATTTTCAAGAGTATTTTCAATTCTTGTGAAATATACCGGGAATTCTATAAAATTTTTTAATTTAGAAAGCTAAAGAACTAAGGAAAGTGATTTTCTCATTGTACAGCTAATCGGGGTTGGTGCTGGTATAGGTTAAGATCAGTATTTCTCAAAGTATGTTCCAAGACTCACTAGTCTCTTGAGATTCTGAACAAAAATTTTCATGATGAGAACACTGCATTCCTGGCCCTGCATGGAGGTTTGTAGGGTACACCAGCATCTTAAAGTCTCTGAGAAATTCTTTAGTAAGACATCTATTTATCTTTATTTAGTTCAACATCTCAAACTCATTTGATTGTGGAGTTCTATGAACATCATAAGAATTCATGGCGGAAAAAGCCAATCTTGATCATAAAATTCGCAACCCAGCGCTTGCCTTTTAATTACAATGGTGTATGTACATACAAAGTAGAGGTCTGCAGCAATTATTTGGGACACCATTTTCACCTTGAAGGATCTCCATAATTGAGAACACATTATTTTATATGCTTTTTTTGCTTATTTTTGGTCTGAAATACAAAACTGCTCAACTTTCTTCTTGTCCATGGTAATTAATTAGGCATAAAACAAATAAATAACCTCTTTGTAATATATGTTAATGGGGAAAAATCACATTATTTTTAACATCATAGTTTCTTCTCTGCACAATGATGAAACTTTAGCAATCTTGCTTTCCATCTTTTCACTATTGCCACACTACAGCAGCAGGTTACAGAACCTAATGCTGTAAACGTTAACTTAAATGTAGAACTTACCACCTAGCGCTTTTCAGTCTTAAAGCTGATTTGCATGTGTGTGCGCATGCACACAATAAAGAAGGCCGAAATGAAAATTCATAATTAGCTTATAGGACAGATGCACATTTTGGTCAAATGGACATAGACGTGTACGTAGTAGTTGGCATCTAATAACTGATCCCTCTGTGAGTCCTATGAGATTCAAATTAGAAAAAGAAGAAAATGTATAATAACTATCGTCTTTGGAAAACTCTGTTAAGAAAAAAAGAATTTTTTTCTGAAAGGATTGGTGTTTCTTATTTGCAATGCAAAACAAATTAGAGCCAGACCAAAAAAAAAAAAAAAAAAAGCAAGTCTTATTTTTACAAGCCTAAGAAAAATTATAGAGATCTGTAGTTGTTAATTTACCAATAAGTCTAAATACATTTTCTAGATGAATCCAGCTCCTTCCACTTCAGTGTAGTATGGCAAACGTACAGTGGAAACTACAATAGGGCTACTGCTTGATAAGTAGCAAAAGATGGAAGTATCTGAACACTTAGGTTGTCACCTTAAAACAAACTGTCACACATTTTTCTTCACACATTTGAAACCCAACTTATCAACCTTAACAAGTGTTGTTATCAAAAAAATTTTGGTGCCTTTGTTCTTTCCCTTTTGCAAGTAAATTACACTTTTAGGATTTATTAAGACAAGAAACAATTTTTGAATAGCAGGTCAAAACTCTCTACGGAAAAATTCTCATTACTTTCTAGCCTGGAGCAGTATTTACCACCCAATGTATCCATCTTTTTCCTGTTTCTTCTATATCTATATTTCCCGAATCTTGTTTCTGTGCCTAATGTTATCACATTGCAGCAGTTTGTTCAAAGCAACACTCTTATTTTTGCTCTTAGCCGGTGCTATACAAACCCTGATCAATTATTGAAGTAGAAGCCCTGAAGTAACACAACCATTACTGCAGCAGGCGGATAAAAATGGAACACTTTCAGCTCCAGTATATTTACTTTTGAGTTTCAGCAAACAAACCAACAAGTTAAACTACCTTGTCTGTCACTTTGCTCGATGTACTAATAATATTTCTTGCTTCCTTCAAAGTCTTTTTTCTTCACAAGGCAAGTCTCTGAAAATTCCAGTTTCTTTTTGGAATTGTGATAACCTTAACGTTCATGCAAAAGAGCCCAAGACTGGTTTAAATGAGTTAACATAGACACATCATGCCAAGAGCCGCTTGGTATTTTCTAAAGTTCGCCAATGTGTCGTCTTCATATGGTAATAACATTGCAAAGAGTCCATGATGATATTTAAAACAACAAACAGTATCACTGAGGAAAGTATTCATTAAAGCTTTTCAAAGAAGTCAAATTAGAGATGGAGAAAATTTCTCATGAAGAGCAACCGCTAATCACACTTGGACTTTTTCTCGTCTCTCTTCTGCTTACTTCATTATTCACAAAGGATTGCCCAAGATGTTGTAATTTTATTTTTTAAACTGCTCCCTTATTTAATTATACAGAATATATCTGATCAGGTTGCCAGTGAAGGCTACAAGTATTCATCTTCTGATAATGCTAACTTGCATCTGCCGCCGCAATATAATGGTATACTTTTTTTTCTTTTTTTCATTTTAAATGTCTGTTCTGGGTTTTAAGGACTAAATGATAGTGAAGATAACTGGAAATGTTCCAAGGTTTTTATATGTACTGTGCAGTCGAAACCAAAATTAGTAGTTATACTCCAGAACTAATAATATTTGACATTTATTCTTATCATTGCCTGAAGTTTGCGAGGAGAATTCCAGCAAGTTTGTGAAAAGTAGCTAAGGACAATGTGAGAAATTGTTTTAAGGTGTTATGTATCTGCAACACACTCTTGGCCCTTCTTTTCCAGCCAAACAAGTAAAAGCAATCTGCAAGCTCTCTAAGAGCCAAAGGTGAGCTCTTGCCTGAATTCATAAGTATGTCATCAAAGCCACTTGAAGCACTTTGATATTTGAATAGAAAAAGCAATGAATCAAAAGGCCATGTACATTCGGGAGCTTTCATAATTTTGGATAGTTTATCTCAATGTCCTGTTATGAGGTGATGTTCATCTTTTCCTTCATATACTCTTCATTTCTGAATAGGCCTATTAGATACAATATAAAACGCAAAATACCTCAACTGAAATATACAAGAGATAAAGATCTTATCAAACAGTTTTTAAATATGAGGACATTTGTACTTCTAGCATTATGAAAGTCAGTTATATCTCACCATCAAGACAAGCAGAAGAAGACTTTTTTTTTTTTTTATTCCAGGCTACTGTTTGTGGTAGGCAACAATGTTACATTATTATTAGTTCCTTTTACTTATTTAAAAGAGAAGAAATAATACATTTGTATGCCCAGTTCCTGGAACATCCGTTTCTTTGTTTGAATTGATATTGTGATCTAAGCATGATATAAATCAGTAGGAGCGGGGGACACAGTTTTATTTATAAACCAAGTTGACTGAAAGAGAGATGGGTCATTTATTGACTCAAACAACTGCATTATTATACTTAGGGCTTTATGACAGACAGCTCATGAAAAGTAGCTTGTACAACAAGAAACATAATTTGAGAAAAGTGGAGAAAGGACCCTCTAGAAATGTATGCTTCGTGAAACTGTTTTTTATTTAACGTGGCTCTGGAGAGTGGAAACAGACTGACTAAATTTATGAGGTGTGAGGCTTATGTCTAATAATGATTAACATCAGAATCACAATTTAAAACCTAAGGTCAGATTTAAGAAGTGGTATTAACTCTTCCTCAACTGCCAAAATATCCAGTTGTCTCCCTTTTTTACACCCAAGAGACTATCTTAGCCTTTCTACAGTGGCTTGACACACTTCAAACTCTTTGCTCCTGTAGTTCTTAAGGGTATTTTTTGTTGTTATCATTTTAGTATCAATAATATTCCTTTCAGAAAGTTTAGCTTGATGACCAAGGGGAGACATTGCTCCATAATCTTTGCTTAGATCTGACTGTTAAAAATATTTACTTATTTGTTCATAATTTTGTTTTCAAAGGAAAATCGAAAGCATTTTATTGAGTGATTACTATTCATTATGTGCTCTGCTGGATTTTGACAAGACAAATAAGGCACAAGACACTGTTGTTCCTGTTCTGAGGAGTTGATAGACCAGGAGCAGGGGCCGACAAATCAAAGTACCAGCGTAGAAATAAATAGGTCCATGGTCCCCTAGTGGTGTAAGGAAGGTATGACTTTTTACAACATGGAAGGGTTGGGAAGAGGCATAGCAAGAAGAAGGTTCCACCAAGGGATCTTAAAGTCAATCAGTGTACAACAGCTAATAATAGGACATAATGAAAAATATAATGCTAAACTATAGATCCCATGTGGAGGATATATGTTTAGTTGCTATGTATTAAATCATGTAAAAGACAGACAACTCTGGCTTGTGAATGGGTTTGTAGCTGGCAAAGCTCTTTCATAGATATCTGATCCTCCTAGCAACCTCTACTACAGTCATAATTTCTCTCCTTGTGGAGCTGAAGTAAATGAATATATGAACAGCTCAAAGATCCATCTCTAATTAAGGGCAGAATGAGGACATCAACTTACAACTCATACCAAGAAATGATATTCTTTAGGGAGAAAGCGACATTAGTTTAGTAGTAGTTACTTGAACATCCTCAACAAGGAAAACTAAAAAGGGTATGTCTATAATGTAGGTTACTTATGTTTAATGTGCAAATAAATACTTTCCCTGTGGACATCCAAACTGATCTGGGGACATTGACAGTTACCAGACATATTACTTTAGAAGTGGAAAATTACAACTCATCCTGTGTATATTTATTGCCTGCAGGAGTTTTCCAATATATCACTGATGGAGAAATAAAACCTTGAGGACAAATTGAATTAGAAAAAAATCATAATTCCATTTGGGTAATATGTAGAAATTGCATAAACAGTGTAGTAATATTGTGCATATGCTACTACAAAACTCTGAAGGCATGATTCACTAGTTTTCTTTGCCCTTACACAATTTCCCCAAAAGCCTACAAAATATATTTTATTCAACTGTAAAGTGACAGGGGCTTAGGAATCACGCATGGCTACTTATGAAATACTTATAAATTTAACACATTTCTGACTATGGATATGTCATATATTTGTCTTATACAGTTATAGTTGAGAATTTTATTTCTATGATGCAAATTTATTTTACATATTAAAATTTGATGGGGAAATGGTAGCATAGTAGAAAGATATATTTATAAAAATCTTCAAGCAGGGGCATTGAAATATTAACATTACACTACATTATTTATACTTTATAGATCTTGTAGGCCAGTTTTTGCTTAAATTTTTCTCTTTTACTTTCAACAAATAGACGTTAAACTTTTAAGTTTAATGTCAACTTTCTTTTCCCCCCCTGAGATTATTCTTAATCAGCAGGCAATCTCCTTGAAAATATGTTTTCTCATAACCTTTCTAGAGTGGTTCCACAATTTTGGTGAAAGTTGTGCAATTAAAACTCTAAAACAAAGATGTTGCTGTTAGACTAGGCATGTCTTCTGTGTGTGTGTGTGTGTGTATGTGTGTACCTAAATAATATGTATATAATATATGGATATATATGCACTATATATAATTTTCATATAAATTAACAAGTTTTATAGTATATTAGACATGACATTACACATTGGTTTTCTATGACAGTGTGACAAATTGCTCCAACTTAGCAGCTCAAAAAAAAATACATTTTTTTTTTAATTCACAATTTCCATCGGTCAGGCACATGTTCGGTGAATTCTCTATTCAGGATTGCACCAGGTCATAATCAAGGTGTCAGGTGGGGTTACTATCCCTTCTGAGGCTCGGGGGTTCTTTTTCCAATTCATGTGCTTGTTAGCAGAATTCATGTTTTTATGGTTATAGAGCTAAGACCCCTAATTCCTAGAGACGGCTCCTCTCCATACACAATTCATAACACAGCATAGCTGTCTGCTTCTACAAGGCCAGTAGATTTTCACTCACATCTAGAATCTCTTTTAAAAGGCTCACCTGGTTAAATGAGGCCCAACCACGATAATCTCCTTTTTGATTAAAGTCAACTCCTTTGAGATCTTAAGTACACGGGCAAAATCTGTTCACTATTGCCGTAAAATATAACCAAATCAAGGGAGTGACACCATCATCTTTGCCATGTAATGTAACCTAATCATGGTTGTAGGACCATGGGGCAGAGATCATGGGAGTCCTCTTCAGAATTTATCTACCATACCTTACCAGTCATAGTAGAGTTATTGCTTAAACCTTGGTGAGGGCAAGGTTGTATCATTCAGAAATCAAGGGTAATTTTAGAGTGAACAAGTGTACAAAACGCACTGATAATTTGCTTTCACTTAAATCTCATAGGGGAGAGAAGTCAGGAATGCATGCACTCATAAATAATATTGGGAAATAATCTATAATTAAATGTCAAATTGAGTGCCATGTACAATAACTTGGAAAACTGATCATTTGAAACAGCTTTAATTGTTGGAGAGGCCCCATTAAAGAAGAGATTTAGCCTGGACCCTAAAGACACAAAGGTTTGGCTGAGTACACAGGGACCAAATCTTCAGCTTATAAAGCTGTTTACTATTCTTAGTAGCACACTGTAGAGCCAAGCAGACAAGTTCGAATTCCAGCTCTATCATTAAGTAGCTGTGTGACTTTGGGTAAGTTATTTGAAGTCTCCGAACCTTCATTTCCTCACTTGTAAAAACGGTAGAAACACTTCATCGGTGTTAATAAAAAAATAGGAAATCAAATTTTTGGATTGCTTACGCACGGGATCACAGAAAGAATATAGTAACAAAAATCCAAATGAGAAAAGGACCTTGAAAGCCATAAAATGCCATAAAAATGTAGGTCACACAAATCCTAAGTTCCCCCATGATATTCTCTTCTTGGTTAAATATCTCTAATTTATTGCCTTATTGTATTTGCTAGGATAAATGTGTAAGTGACTTTAAGACTATTCTGAAGAAGGAAGTTTAGAAATAAACAGACAAATAAATAATAATTAGCTTTTTAACAGAATTTTTATAATTTAATAGCACAAAAGTTAAAAAAAAGTGGAAATTTCAGGGAACGTGAAGGTCAGTGTGGGTGATAGGAAAAGAATCTGCTTTTATTCTCTTTTTTTTGTTTCTCATCATTCTCATTGGTGATTTTTTTTGGTGTTTAATAACTAGTAAATGTAATAAATTTTCATTGAATAAGTGCATTACATGTGGAAACCAGTGATTTAAACCTTAAAAGTGCAGCCAACATAAAAGAATTACATTATGAATATGCCTCTCAATGAATTACAGATATACCTCCCACTGAATTAAAGCTCAAAGTGTTTTCTTTTCCTCATGTAAGTATTGGATAGTTCAAGGTCCCCAAATAAAAGATTTAATATATCTAAGTGATTAACTTGGTTTGTAGGCATCCAAAGTTTAAATTCATATTTTATATATTTGGCAAAGAAGAACAACCAAAATGAAAACTAGATTTCGTTCTTGAATTTAAAGCATATCTTCCACTTGATAATCATTATAAGTAAGGTGACAAGGGAGGACTCTGGGAATATTTATTGAATTGTGAAAGAAGAAATCTGACAAACAATATACTTAATCATTTTCCATTTATCATCATCACCCTGTGACAGAGTATAAAAACAATTGTACTAAAATGAGGTTTTCTGTTGAGGATGAGGCTCTAGAGTATTAAAAAAAAACGATTTATATTTGAGTAAATAAAATTCTGCTGGAACCAGAAATTGAAGAGTATTTGAAGAAAATGCTCTGAACTATGGTAACTGATTATTCTTCATTTATAATGTCTGTTTCAAGCTGTTTTGAACATACGGTCCAAGAAATTTTGAGTCGAGACAATATACAGCTAGGGAGAAACACCAACTTTTAACTTAACCACATGTGAAATGAATTTTCTAAGTGTCTAGGTAAACCGAAACGTGTATATAGTTAGCTGGCTTTCCTCTTTGATAGTTATATCTCTGAACCATGTGAAAAGAGATTCATAAGAAATAATAAAACCTCGAGATTGACTAGTAAGTGTTCTTCTCCAGCCACGACTTCTGACCTATTGTGCACATGCTGGAGAATGAATCTAATTTTGAATATTCATTATAATCGTGTTTTTTTTTAAATACATTTTAATGTCACATAGAAACAAAAGCTGTTCACGGGCCACAGCCTAGTCACTTAGGTTTACCACAGAGTGATGAAAATTCATCAAAATGTCAAGAGATCTGTATTTACCAAGTTTGATGAAGAAAATCTGACAAATACTATTTAAGATAAGTGGCACTTTTTCCTAACTGTTTTCATATGGATGAAAGAAAATCAAGTGCCCTGTTACTTCGATGAAATGCTAAATTGCTTAAAAATTCGTATTTACACAATGGACCGGCATACCAACTGAAAGTAAGATTATGGCTTCAAAACGAATGTACATATTTTCCCCAGCTAAGCTTGTACAATACTGAAAAAAAAAAAAGTATCAGTGAATGTTTAAACCTGAACAGATTCAGTTTTACCCTCCCCGCATTTCCTCACTAAAAGGCAACACAAATAACTATTAGGTTACAAAGTAATAAGTATTTCTGCCATGGAGACTATCTTAGACTTTCTATGTTGTTGGCTGTCCATCAAAGGCAAACATAAATCATTTTAGCAGGTATTTCACCTCAGGAATTAAGTATGTAAACACTGAAAGAAAGCCATAGACGATTTTCTGGGTGCACACAGATTGGGTTATAACTCCAAGGGAGAAGAAAATACACTAGGAAAACACACTACAAGACAGACAAATATTAACCTTAGTGCATGTTATAACTAAGGAAAGAAATGATCATGTGCTAACCTGTGTTTTCCCGGAAGCTTTATGTGAGAGTGTGTTTCTATGCATGCACAGTATGTTAATAATGAAATTTAAAATCAAAGTACCATAGTCTGAAATAATAAGTGGTAGAGCTGAGATTTGAACCCCAGATATCTTCAATGACATAGTGCATGGTTTTGGCTTCTCCTCCATGCCTAAATCTCTTCGTATGGTTTTTCCAAAGGAAATTATAAAGCATTTTCTGGAAGTCTTAAAGATTTGAAATTTATTGATATATGGCACATTGTCTGCATGTCTAGATTTTTTTTAATTAGAAAATAAAACAGAAAATCATTTCTGAGATAAGACTGATTTCCAGTCTTGAGATAAATTTCCTCCCACTGGTGGACATTTCATTCCTGTCTAAGATGTTTGCTGTTTTGCATGCTGAACAAGAGTGATCATCAAGTGCAAGTCAATTCCTATATTCATAGACTCTCTCTCAGCCATCTGAGGGCAATGTACAGATCTATAGTTTCATCAAATGTTAGAGATTTTGGAAGAAAGCTATTTTTATGACCCCATTCATTACCCAATTCCACTGTTTTTGGCAAGCATTCCATCATTTCAAAACAAAAATAATTCTCATATGTACCATAAACTTAGCTTATTTACATTCTCTGAACTAAAACACTTTATGGAGTGCAAGGAAGTACATTTAAAATTACAACTGGAAAAACAGGCACCAAGCAGGCGAATCCCAGGCAAACCAGGAAGTGCAGTCAGGGGAGGGGCAAATTATTTCCCAAGTTAGCTGATATTCATTAGTCTAAGATAGACAAGTTGGCTAATAACTTAGAGGTACGAACATTAAAAGATAAGGAATTATTTTCATATTGTTGCGTACAGAAATGTGCCGCTTACTTGTAATAATATGAAACCTTCACCTTAGTCATTTTTCCAGTTATCAGAACTTGTTCTTATCACAAATGAATTCCTCCTCCTCAATGCCAATGTCACATACAAGCGTCAGGAAGCACAGGCAAAAAGTAAACAAACCCTTCAGTGACGGCTATAATTAGTCTAGGTTTTGGGTCATTACTGTCCACAGTAATGCCGACCTTTAGTTTTTTCCATTAAGCAAGTTTATGGTTTAAAATGGAAAGTTGCAAAACTTCTTTGATCCTCAAAATTCGAACTAAATGAAATCGTTTAATTTTGTAATCATTTACTATTATTTACTAGGAATTATATTCCTATTCTATTACTGTATTATTGTATTGTGTTCCTATATTTAGCAGGAAGTCCATAATTGCATTTTCAGATTAATTAATTGCTATTCTATCATTTCGGTACTATTCATTTTACAAGTTACCTAATGTGGGCTATAGAAAGTTACAGAGCATATAACCTAGCCTTTGATTCATTAAACTTTCAGAGTTATGAATAAAAATAATACCTTAGGTAGTAAGTTTATTAGCTTCTCTCTGCTAATAAAGCAGTCTCTTCTTCTTCTCACTTAAACAATGGATTTTCTTGGCTGAAACAACATAGCCTCTCCTAAGTGCTTCAGCCAGTCTGACAGAAACAAATTGCACAGGAGACCAGCCACCAAGAAAGCCCAGCCCTGGGACAGATCTGGAAGCCAAGAGGAGGGTGGGCATGGCACACACGGGTTGAGCAGCCTGTCTGGGAACTTGACCAGTAAAATAGACAAAGAACAGTGTGCATGTGCAGGAGAGAAAAATTCTAGAAGAGTTTGGGGGAAATGAAAATGAGCTTATAAACACTAGCAAGAAAGGAAGCAATGCCCTAGATGGAGTGATTATAATTAAGCTTTTATCTACTCTTAGAAACTATCACTAAATTCCCTGTGACTCTAATAAGAAGACAAACTGTAAAGGATGTCTTATGTCCAGTCTGTACCTCTTCCTTTGGGGAAAACACCCTTCCCCCTCTCATTTCATGGGGTCTGAGCCCTTGTCCATATGTGGGTCCCAACTCCAGGTCAGGAGAAAATGTACTTCTTTGCCCAAGGTTGTTGGTTCAGGGAAGAGCACATGACCACAGACAAGACAATGAGAAGCCCCCTGAGGACATTTTGCCAGAAGTTTCGGGAAGTAGGCAATCTCTCCTCGGCTGAATGCCTGAATGCTGAAGCACACATCCGTGTGAACACTCTGTGAGAGAAAATCTGTTTAGAAATAATTCTAGTGAACAACAAAAGAGGAGAGAGACAGATCAGTTCATTCCCTTTTTGTTCACACAAGTTTGAATTGAGCTTTTATTACTTGCATCCTAAAGAGCTCTATACTTTCCATGAATTAATGTTGGAGGGAGGCACTTAATCTGAACACATGCTTATACATTTTGTACAAACATGAGCATTCTGGTTTGGGTGTTCCAAGGCCTTTTTCCTCTTATCTGGGTACATAAGATCTTCCTTCTGAGACCTTACCCTTCTCCAGGAAGAGAGTGGTGGGCCTCTAGAGCCAGGTATACAGGGACGCAGGGCTCTCCATTGCTACCCAGGGCTGTGGCTGTGCCTTCGACCTGCAGGGAGTGGGGGCTGTTGGGCCCCAAGCAAAGGCCCGTGTGGGGGAGATGGTGCCGCACTGAGGTACAAGCAAGCTGGTCTCACCAGGTATATCTGTTACTTGTCAGGAGCCTTGCTTTCTCGGCAGTATTATGACCCTCAAAAATCCTTTTTTGTTTAATGCTGCAGCCCATTCACCTTAGAGGCTTTAAACTCAACCCCATGAGCCCCACCTCCCTCCATTACCTTAAGAGACTGCAACTGTCAGATAGAAAAGAATGTGTGGCTACCCCTTTCTCTGCCCAGAGAATTTCTCCAGGCTTCCCTGCCTAGTCTCACTTTTAACTCCGTTCTTGATCTTTTCTCCCAGAAGAGCATCTTGTTCATTAATCCCTGAATTCTGCTCAGCCTAGTCAAGATCCTAGGATCCGCCTTCCCCCTTCTTATCAGAGATTACCCTCTAAGCTTGAAGCAAAGTAACTCCCACCATATCTTTGCCACAGATTTACTGGCCCTGCCCCAGTGCTGTGCTAGTCGAAGTCCACCACAGGCTCTCTGGGGAAAAGTCCTGCTTTGTAGCATTCACTGATCTCCATAGCGTGCACACTCCCATTGCAGGCCATTATAAGCTGACATGGTGACATCAGGGGATGTGGAGCTGGGGACATGCTCATGGTCAGCGCTACAGCCAGCTCCAGCCCACCACCGTCCCGGCCCCTCCTTTGTCTGGTAGGAGGTAGGATATGAGAAGAGGGAATTGCTACGGTTAAAGAATCCTAACCAGATTATTTACTTTACATTAGAAACTTCTAAGTTTTGGTTATTGCCTACACAGTTTTAATCATCCTTCATTGGGTTCATCTGTCTCTGTACCTACAGAGAAGGAGATAGTGATGAGACAGAAGAGAGATTTCATGTTTGGTGCTATAAAAAAAAAAAAAAAAACATAGTTATAATAACATTTATTACAACACATTTCTGGAAAAAAATTGGTAGATAAGTAAAAATGTTTACTTTTTATTAATAAAAATAACAGCTTTTAGTCTATTAAAAGTGACAGTTGAGCACCTTTTGTGTTTCTACTGGACGCAGTGTCATCTGTGTAGACTGTTTCTGCCATAGCCTTTTCCTCCTCTGGAAATGCTTGATTCCCAGTGAATTATATATTTAGCTACCCACCTGTTATTTATTATTTTTGTTTGTTTTGTTTACCGACAACCGTAAGTGCATAGAACACATAAAAGGCCTCATAAAGAGGAGTTTTCTAACCCAATTAGGAATACAATACCTTGGGCACAGACGAACTGTGCAAAGAGGTGGGAATGTTTATAGAGCAGACTGGAAAAGAGTTTCGTAAAAGAAGTAGGAAAGAAATATAGATAGCAGAGAGTAAGTGGTTTAGGGTGCATAGAATATGGGATCAAGAATTTATATTTTTATAAACATATTTTTAGATTACAAATTAACAGCATTCAATAGATAAAAGTGGGACCCAATAAAGAAAAACTACTGTGTTTTGTAAGAAGGGAGTGAAAGGGATTAAAATGGACATAGAGCAATCAAAGCAAAAGCATCAAAAAACATATCATAGCAAATAAACTGTGGGCCAAGATATAAGACACTGAAGACATTGTATGAAGTTGAATATTGTGAGGAAAAGAAATAATTATACAAATATATAGGAAGGGAAATTTGTGGATTAGAGAGACTAATAAAAAATGTCAAGCTTACAATTGAGGTTCAACACTAGAAGATATCTGTATGAAGACATTGCCATCTGGGCATTTGCATGTTTGTTGGTCAGTGGTTTAAAAGTTTAGTGCTAGGGTGGCTGGGTGGCTCAGTCAGTTAAGCGTTTGCCTTTGGCTCAAGTCATGATCTCAGGATCCTGGGATCCAGCCCTGAGTGGGGGCCCCGGCTCAGAGAGGAGCTGGCTTCTCCCTCTGCCCCTACCCCGCCCTTGCTCTGTCTCTCGCTCTCTCTCAAATAAATAAATAAAATCTTTAAATAAATAAATAAATAAAAGCTCAATGCTTAATGCAAATTCAACAATGTTCATTGATTTGATAGGTAATTACTGAGAATTAATGCTGTCAAGATACCTTACAAGGTGCTGGTGGGGAAGAGAGAACAACAAATTATTTATTAAGGTCCTAGTCCAGCACAAAGACCGAATCTTAACTTATATTTTGCCACTTAACACTCCTCACAGTCTTTCAGGTCGATTTTAATATGTTCATTTTTGGTTAAGAAAACTGTTGTTCAGAATGAGGAAACAATGAAGAATGAGGGATTTCCCATCTAGCAAACAAATAAAGGCACTTGGCAACATAGGGAAAACTCTTGTCTTTTGTGTTGACTGTTTGAGAAAAAAAAAAAGGCTCTTTATCTGGAGGTGAGGTCACAGCTTTTTCTGAGAAGATGAGAACGAGCTCCCGTTTTTAGGTTTCTAATTGCCAGAACTGTCACTGTAAAATGCAGCCCGCTGATTTGCGTTTTAAATCACCAGAAAATGATAATATCCTTATCTCTGGAAGAATTTTCTACACAGCTTACATTAGTGCCCTTGGAGCTCTGACTGGGGGAACAATTTGTGATACACTTACGTGTGGTAATAGTGATAAAGATGATGATGGTGGCAATGACTCATGGTATTTCTCCCTATTATGTGCTCTTCTATCATTTAATGTATCATTGACTCATTTTAATACCTATTGTTCCCAGTGCCACTCCTTAACCTAGGCTACCTGCCATGGATGACTTGGAATCTCTTAGCCAGCTATCTCTCCGTGAACCTCTTCCCGAGCCCGTTCATCCTCCCAACTGTCCGCATGAATCCTCCCAAACCATCATTCTGAACACATGACTCTTTTCTCAAAAAAAAAAAAAAAAAGTCCACAGAATAAAGTACAAATTTCTTGGTTTAGGTGGTGAAGCCCTGTCAGCTGGTCACTGGTTGTCTTTCTAACCATGGGTGCCACAGGTACTTCTACAGTTTGATGAACAATACTTCATCTATCTCAACTCTAAAGCTTGCCCTTTATGCTTCTGAAAACGTCATTACCATATGATCCACATATCCAAATGATCTTCTTTCTTCTACTTCCTGCCACTGAACTAATCTTTTAGCTCCTGAAGAATTTATTTTGTGTACCATACACCTCCCCAATTTTTTTCATTTATTTATCACTCAACTGTACTCTATGTGTCCAGAAGGCATATCCTGTTTTATATATCATTCTCTATAGTCTACCACAGTGACATATGTTAGGTGCTCAATATTTCTGATAATGATATAACCACACAACTTTGAACATTCTAGAATACTAATTTCATTCAACATTTACTCAAGAACTATTTCTTCTGTCCCTGTTATTTATGTAGCATACATCTAATCACTGGTGGACAAGAAAGATGAAGTCCCTGCCTTCTGGATTTTATATTTCACTGTGAACATAGACAGTAGTTAATAATATGATATAATGTACTTACAGTGAGTGATAACAGCCATAAAGAAAAGTGCAAGATACACTTGGAGGGAGAAAGAAAAAGAGAGGGAGGTAGATGAGAAGTCTAGTTTAAATGAAGTGTTCAAGAAAAATGTATTTGAAGCATTACCATTTGATCAGACACCATAAGTATATATACTGTAATTACATAAGATAAATTTGGGAAGGGAACAATAAGCAGAAGGTCTTTAAAAAGTCACTGAGTTTATGGGGTGCCTTGCTGGCTCAACTGGTAGGACATGCAACTCTTGATCTCAGGGTTGTGAGTTCGAGCCCCACATTGGAGTTAGAGTTTACTTCTAAAAATTAAAAATATTTGTTTAAAAAAAGTAAAAAGTCACTGAGTTTAACAACTGATTGGAATAAAAACTATAGTAGTAGCAAATTTGGAGGAAGGAAACCAGTTAGAAAGTGATTTACTATAATCTAGGCTGAAAATAATGGTGGGATTCTGGTTATATATTGAGGGTTGATGGGTTGTACTATGTTACAATGAGTTTGCATATTTGGAAACAAATTGATCAGAGAATCTCATGTTATGGATCAGAGTTAGTAACCAGACTTAGGACTTTGACTCACATGCAAATTCAAATTAAAGTCTCTAAAAACTATTAGATTTCTTTTTCTTTTTTTTTTTCCAGTTATAACTGTTTAGATTCTGCTGGACACAGTTAAATCCTGGTCAATTTGTATTGCTCGTATGTGCTCAAGCGTGGGATTGATTGGACACATAAAGTAGTGCTCAAGAAGTTCTCAAACTTTATTGTGCATTCAAATTGCCTGAGAAGTTGTCAGAATGCAGATCAGACTCAGTAGGTCTGGGGTGGCTTGGAATTCTGTGTTTCTAATAAATTCTGGGAGATGCTGATGATGCTGTCTGTTTGAGGACCACATTTAGTAGATGACTGCTTAATTGACTGGTTGATTGACTAAACTGAGGGAAGAGACTTACGGTTATAATTTTCCTTAAGTAATATCCTATTTAGAGCAATTTGAGTTGAAGAATTTTTGATGCATGCAAGTAAATATTTAAAAGATATTTATTTCTGAGGGGGATTAAAGTGATTCAGGTATATAGAACATGATTCGGGTTATTTCCTTTGTTAAAATTGTTGGAAAGAGTAGATTTAGTGTTGTTCTCATTGGTATGATTATTTCTATAATAGTTGTTAGTATTTTTCTGTGACTGTCATTTTTAGCCAGTAGAAACCACAAGATGATAGTATTGTTGCTGTTGTTGTTTTTCTATCCTGTACAAAGCACCTGGGAATCTTTTATAATATACAAACAGCTGTGTTCCACCCCTTGGCAAAACAATAGGTGTTCTGGTCTCTGGGATTCAAACATATTACCCCAGAAATTCTTATGTTTAGCTGTGTTAGAGAGTCACATGTATATTTAAGTATGGAAGACAAAGAACGTGTCCCGTTGAGAAGAGTGCCTACTGACTCCCTTAAAGCACACGTGACTCGTCTTTCTTCACCCCCACTGCCAGCAATCAGGAGCTCTCCACCTGCACTCAGGGGAATGCTCTTTTCCTCCTTCTTCACATGGCTCACTCCCAGTCAGAGGTCTCTATCCGAGCTTTCCCTGTCTATGCTATCTAAAGTGGTCATCTGAGGGAATTTTATGTCATAATGCAGGGTGGTTTTTTTTTTTTTTAGTTTTATAACAATAATAAAATAAAGCAATTACCTTCTTTACAATGTTTATTTATTTATTCTTTGTACCGCCCACATTGGAAAGTAAATCCCAGGGGGCCGGCCACTATTAATTGTCCGTTGTCACCATAGCCTCCTGTTTAACTCAGTGCCTGATATTCCATGAAGTTTTGCTAAATGAAGTCACTGAAATTTTCAGGTTTTCTCATCTGGATTACCAGTGTTTGTGTTTATAGGTGTGTGTTCTTTTTCTCCTCATTTTCACTCCACCCACCCACCCACCCACCCATCCACCCATTGACCCACGCCTGCAATCATTTAACATTGAGTTATCAAATTTTCACTATGTACCTATGACTGTGAAAAGATTAGAAAATTGATGCTAAATAAATCAGATAAGGTCTTTGGCCTAGGAATATTGCAATCCAGTCACGGGGAATAATTAAGCCAGGGATTTTAATAGAGTTGCCAATTACATTTTAGGATAAAAATTAAAAGAAACTCCTTTAAAGTAATGACACCGCTAAGGATAATTTGCTTATAAAATATATTATTTTATAGAAACACAAAGAGGCATTTTAAAAGTTAAAAGTTCAAGTTATAAACTTTGTTATTTAGTAAATTGTAAACTCCTTGAAGGTAGAGGCAAGGTCAATGAATAATTTGCAAACAACATGGAAGTTGGGTTTTTAAAATATGAGATAGTTGACTCATGTCCTATTAGACATTAATACTTCTAGTGATAAACAAATATTCCTGTAGATTACTGATGCAAAGTTATTTGTTCATTGGCTATTTTGTGCAGGTGAGTTTTGAGTTCTTATACAGATAGTTCATTTGACTGTATAACAATCCAAGTGCCTTTTTTGGTTTTTGGTATTGGCTACTACTAAACCTGAATTCTACATATCCAGCTACTTGAACATTGGTCATCAACATCTTGTGGAGGGAAAAGAATGGGGTTTGCAATAACAGAGTCCCAGGCTGAGATTTTTATCTTGGCCACTGTACTGAGACGAGGGGAGAAGTTATTAGCCTCTATGGGTCCTAGCTACCTATTCTGTGAAACGGAACGATAAACCTGGAATTAGTGATAATTTATGGAGAGTGGTTAGAGCTTATCAGGCGATCAATAAATGGTAAGCTATTATTATAATAATATCATGATTCTACGACAGATGACATATTAATAAAATTGGCTGAGGATGAATTACATTGAGAGAATTAAATTTTCTAAATGAAGTTTACTTAATTCTTTTTAAAATATATTTTATAAAAAAGAGTAATACAGCACCTTGGGTTACATATATATATGGGTAAGCATTTAAAAATATGTATAAGGATAGAAGTGGTGATTATTAATTAATGGCATCTGCTAGTTACTTAAATCTTTCCCTTTTAAATAAGTCTGAAATGTTGAACATTTATTTGTTTAAAAAAGTGACTAAGTAAAATATAATTGTTGCTGCAGTAACTCTTTATAACAGATTAAAGAGTCACTGCCTGCTCAGTCCTCTTGGAAGGACTGAACAAGCTCCCTAAAATGTATGTGTATATACATGTGTGTATGTACATGTGTGTGTACATGTATACTTACATACAAATAAAATACATACGTATGTATTTGTCCGTAACAGTGACATAACGTCTTCAGACATTATACATAAGAAGTATATTAAAGTGGGACAGATCAGAGACAGTAGTTTTTCTTATCGATTAATTGATTTGTCAAAGTGTTTTAACTGAGGACAGATGACTGGAAGTGCATTGTAATGTCATTCATCATCTCGAACAATTTTCTTAAAGAATTTCACATTGAGTATAAATCCCAAATAGCCTTTTCCGAGGTCATTTTCCTTTTGCTGTTCAATCTCACATAGCTTGCGTTATAATCTAGACCTAATTCATTCAAGTTGTTTTAGAGGTAGCAAGTGTATATCTAAAACTGTTTTCAGGAAAACTTCAAAGAAAGCTCCCTAGAGTCTTTTTTACTCCCTTAAAGACCAGGAAGTTTAGTGTATTCCTGAGACATCCTATTAACTGAAAATAAAAGTTGATTTCACTCCAATTCTGTACCAGTCACTCTTTTCCAAACTTTGAGCCCTGAGCAAATCCCTACAGGATAATGTGCTTTTGAACTTCACCAAGAACTTGAGTGGTGACGGAGGCCTTTCAACTTCACAGCTATGTCATAGCCATTAGCAGTGAAATAACGGTCTAGTTCTGATAAGAGTTAATTGTAAAGGTGAGTTATTTGGAAACTCTTTTCTAGCTTTAAATGTCATCTAGCATTTTTGGATGAGAAATGCAATTTTTTAATTAAAAATAAAATAAAATTCACGTATGTTAAAGTATTATAAAAGATTGGTTTCCTCCTTAGCAGAATGTAGGCTCTGGCAGAAATACGGTTTCAGGTGTGGGTGTAGGAGGGGAACAAAACTTGGATGAAACAGGATTTTATCTTCCTGGGGTGGGCTGCCAGTTAAATTTCTGCAAATAGCAAAGTCATAAAGCATGGTTTTAGAGACAGACCATGTGCTTTCTAGAGCAGCAATTGAGAGAAAAACAACAAAATTACAAGGAGGCTAAATGTGAAAAACAAGCTTTCTCCTCATCCACCTGAAGTCTTGCAAAATAAAAATGTATTTTAAAAAATGCTCTTTGTACAATACCTTTTCAAAAGCTGAGTACAACAGCATGAATCTTAAAACTTCCAAGAGTGCCTGCTCGATGAACTACTCTCTGGGTTCTAAGACATAAAGGTTAATTAAAGAAACGACAAGTTCTCTGCTTCCCTAACGTGGCTAAGGAAGACACATTAGCAAAGCCACATACAAAGCTGAACAGCAATTAGAAAGAATCAAAAACAGACACACAAAATGGAACCTTTGGCAAACCTAAAGATAGACTCTACCTCAGCATCTGTCGTTATGTTACAAACATCGAAAAACCTTACGTTTCTGATTTTTGCTTCTTATTCCACCAACCTGCCCTCCCACACATACACAGTCTTTACCTCCACATTCCCCTGGAGCAGGTTTTGTGGGGAAATTGAAGTGAAAAAGTCACTGCGAAAGGAAATCATCAAAGGTGACAAAGGGGAAATAGCCCTGTTGGAATAACGAAGAACACTACGGGGAGATCAAGAAAATCAGGATTTAGTGGAAAAGGGTAGTTTCTTTAGAGGTTGAAATATAAGGAGCAGGGTGGGGGTGGGGCATTTGAGTTTTATATCCATAAATTCCCTGGCATCATGACCTTGCTTTTCTTTTAGCAAACAAGTCAGTGGTCCTCTTGGTGCCTCACGTGAGTCGGTCATACTTCAAACTCCGCAGTTCAGTGAACTTCCTATTTATTTATTGTCTGCCTTCCATACGATGCCACCCAAGCTAAGTTTTTCTTTTTTTTTTTTTCTCTTTCATCCTGTCAGTATTTTTTTTTAACTCTCCTGAGTCATTTTTAACATACAGTTAGGAATTTTTCCAGCCACTTGAAAATTCTATACTCTTTTCCTGCCATTTAAAATACAGTAATACAGTAAATCACTGCAACTGGGAAGAAATTCTGACTTGATCAGTGCAACCATGGTGTAAAGTGTGATAGACAGAATTCAAACACTAAGAGGACAGTCTCTAGTTTTCATATCTCATTCTTTACTTAAAGATAAGTTGTCGATTAACTGCCTTTAAATTAAGACATCTGAAATACATTTGTATATGTTTGGTATTACTAATTTTTTAACTATGACAATTTCAACCAGAATCCCTTTTGTTGGAAACTGAATTTCTCGTGTAATAATTAGCTGTGGAATATTACCCCAAACAGGTGTCTGTAGCCTGTCAAAGTCAGAACAGGTGATTTAGAATTAGCGTATTAAAAGAACTGTGAATTAGCGAAGCAAAAACGTGTTAATTTCTTGTTCCATCTGTTAATATGAATTCACTGCCAAATATTTTACTTTGTAGAACTGTGCTGGGATTGGCAAGAACATACACTATAAAAAAAGTTTAAAGGCCTGAATGTTTAAAAATCATGACATACGTTACTGCAAAAATAACTTCTACATTTTGAGCATGCTTTTTTTTTCTTTTTTATCTTTGAAAAAAATAACTGCAGAGATTGCCATATAATATAGAAAGTTAACTAAAGAAAACATACGATCAAATGTTAGACCTTTAAAACAAAAATTGGAAGAAAATGTTATTCAAGACTGTTTGGTTATAAATGAAGACTAATTCTTCAGTGCTACTTCTCAGATGTATCTTGAGAACCACTCTGAATTACTGGAAGATAGAAATATCTGCTGCTACCATGCAGCTTATATCCAATAATATCCTCTTATACAGAGATGCCATTATAGAAAAAGAAATCATTTTTTGTTCCTACCCAAATACTCTAATCTTTCAAAGATTATGGTGCAATTTAGGTCACTAAACCACAGTCTCTATATAATACCTAAACCTATTTTTCATTAGCTTAGTTTTGTTTCTTCTGCAAATTTTCTCTGCATGGATAAAATGTGAATACATTATACCCTTAACTCCACATGCACGTATGTAATTGTGTATGCCCGTGGTGGTGGTAGAAGGTGGAAAAGAGGAAAGACCCATAGTAAAATGAAAAAGAGTTCTTTATGTGTATCCCCATTCCGACACATAAAGGACTGGGTCTGTAACTGGGCACATTTTCGTTCTGAAAACCTTGAGAGAATCTAGAGCTCATGAACTATTGAACCAGTTTGCCATCTTTGTATCTCTTTTCTTTGTAGGCAGATCCATGGGAAAAGAAAGGAATTTGAAGTGAATTGAAATCTGTGAGCTTAGACATATGCTAAGAGTACAGTTAACTTGAGTTACTTTTTCCATGCTGCTGAATTGGGTCCTGAATGAGGCAGTTTTGTGACTTAAACAGATTTCACTAATTTTCCTTCCTTGCACATTTAAAAAACAAACCACACTCTCCCATATTGCTGTTTGGGTTTTAACGGAGCTAAGGCATGCACACCCAATTACTATAAGTACTTTAACTAAGGCTTAAAGATATGCAGCATGTTCTTAACTGCAAATGATATGATAGGTAGTGTCTTTCCTCTCTAGTTTTATGTCACATCCAAGAGATTAATCCTCTCATGAATCATCCATAATGACTAGAATAATTTGGGGGAACTGAATGAAATTTTTCAAATTATTTATATCATGAACTCACAAGAATATGAATGGTGGGTTATGCAAATGGAAACCATGCTTACAAAAGATAAATACAAAAAAGGGAGGGATGAAGGTTAAGTTTATATTTCTAAACCTGGACTTCTTTGTATTGACACACCATGGCCTTATTACTTCACTGGTGAGTGAACTCTGTTACAGCTTATGAAACACATAGGGGAAATACTGTTTCTAACATTTGAATGAAAGAATGATGATCTTTTGTATAGCTTAGGACAAAGGTACCGAATTCTCTAAGGATGTGAGATGAGATGCCCTTATTCTATAAGGTTCATGACAATATTTCTTTTTTTTTTGGTTCATGATAATATTTTAAGAAAAAAAATGCTTAAAAATAGCCAGAGATTTTTTCCCTGTATGAAACAAATAGACTGAGCACGAGTTTTATAATTCTTTCTAAACATGATCTCAGACAAAAGACAATATTCTATTTCCTATCATATTTAAGAAATATGGTGTTATTGTATAGAAATCATTGATGAAATATTTCCAAAATTCTATATCATCAGCCTAAAAATCCATATAAATCTATGCAATACATAAAACATTTTATGGAGTTTTAAATTATACAGTACATTAAAGTTTTAGTTGACTTATCTGAAGACATTTTTGGTATGTAAATAAAAATGCAAGGGGAAGAACCTGTCAGAAAGTAAATAAAGTAGGTAAATTAAATAAAAGGTAAGACAGCTACACTTTTTATATAAATAACTGTGTTAACGGAGCTTTATGCATATTACAATATATTCAGACGCATAGCTTTTGCAAAAATAAATTCATTGCTCCTCTCCAAAGAGTGGATTAGAACAATTTATTTTATAAAATTTGGATAGATAGGATAAGAAATGTAATAGCCATCCATGGAAAATAAATATAAAAATTATTCAAGCTCCATCTACTTTATGTTAGTAATGAGATGCACTTCATTCAAATTCCTTTCAATTGAAACAGTGCTGAGGAAGCAAAAACATGATTCTATAGGAAATGATTTCTAATCTTCATGATAACATACCGATATAATACAATTATTTACAATTGACTAAGAGTTAATTTCAATAGTATAACATCTTTCTTGCAAAAACGTCAGCTTTTATTGATGAAACAAACTAAGAATAAAACATTTTTACTTGTAGTATTACAGTGCTGTTTTTCATTCTGTTAACCAAAACAACACAGTAATACTGTAAACAAAAAAATAACATCAGACTGCTTGTGTTTGCATGATTTTATCAAAAACTATCAGCAGTGGAATGAAGTACATCAGCTGCAATTTCAGAAAACACTTGATTCTTTTAGACTCCAGTCAAGCTATATTCAAAGTAAGAAGTGGCCATTGGGCTAATTGTGTTAATTACCTAGTATGTCATGGGAGAACATAAAATTAATAATTGAAAATGACTGATCTCATATATTTAGGGTACAATAAAAGTAAATATTCAATAAAAAACTATCTACGTACACACACACACACGCGCGTGCGCGCAACATAAAACCAGTTTATATACACCAGTTTTCCTCAAATGGGGTCTAAACGTTTCCAGACATTTTTAGTTGTCACAACTCAAGGAGCAGTGCCCCTGCCCACTAGATAGTGGATAGAAGCCAAGCATGCTCCTAAATATCCCACAGTGCACAGAACCGTCTCTCACAACAAAGAATTTTCCATTGCAAAATACTGTTGGACCTAGACTGAGAAACCCTGATACATACCTATAGTTTCTGTTATTACCACCTGCCTTCTTTTCATTGAGATATGCGAGGTATTTACATCAAACAACCCTGTTTAGCCACCAGCCTGGTTAAATCAGAGCACTATCATCATAGAGGAATAGGATTCGTTCTTAACACTTTTTTATGGAGTGCATACTCTGTGCCAGGTCTTCTTGTGGTCATACTTCTAGAACAAGTTGGCACTTGCCTAGTCCAGTTTCTTTAATTAAAAATTAGAAAATAATTGCCCTGGCAGGTAAAGTGATTTGCCTACATTCACCTTGGCATGGGTGGGTTTGAGCTGAGTTTTCTTGACTCTGAGACCCTAGGCAAATCTTTTGTACACTGAAACCTCTGCTCTCAGTAGAGTCAACAACTGGCAATGGTATCCATATATTTGTATTAAATGAAACCATTGATTTGCATTATGTATGTGTTTCCCATATATGAGCTAAAATTCCAACCTGCTTTGACTGCTTGGAATAGGATATTTACAGTTAAATTTTAAGAAACAGATGTAGGGCATGAGAGAAAAGTGTTGATTTTACAGGAATATTTTTATTAGGTCTCATTAGCTGAACAAATCTTCCTTGAGTCATATTTTAATATTATACTTTCATTTTTTTCATTTTTTTATTAAGGAAACTTAATATTAACTACAAAAATGAAAATTCCCTTGGCAATGCTCTAACATATATAAAGACTAGTAGGAGATAATATTTTCAGAATTAAAGTCAAGAAAAACTTTTCTCTCCTTAAAAGATACTATTTTCCTCTTAATTTGTTCTAGCTACCAAGAAATTCAGAGTAAAGTATACATTTCACCAGCAGTGAAAATACTAGTTTTTAATGGTTAGTGTCTGTTTCCTTATCCTTTCCATTGCCCTGATTAACTATCTTTTTTTTAAAGATGTTTGGATGTATGAACAAATAATATAATTAAGTAGATACTGTCTCTATTTTCCTAGAAAGCTTACTGAATATTGTCTTGGAATAATAATAGTATAAGTCGTCTTGAAACTGAATAATTAGCATGCACCTCTTCCCTGATTTGCTCAATGATTTTGCCGCTATTGCTTTGCTAGAATTTCATGATAAGTTAGCAGCAATGCCTTTCTATCATATTCTTACTTAAAACCATGTCAATGGCAGTATAAAGACTTGCAATTATAATACTTGCCATAGCTCTTCTATGTGCTGGGCACTGTGTTGTGTATTTTGTGTGTGTGTGTGTGTGTGTGTGTGTGTGTGTGTGTGTGTTCTTTTTCTTATCATTAAGTCAATCCTGCAAACCGGATACAATTATCTTCTTTTTACTGAAGAACTGGAAGCCTGGAGAGAGGGTAACTTGCCTATTATCCAGTGAGCTAGTAGCAGACCTAGAATCCCACTCTAGATCTGTCTGACTGTAAAACTCTTGCTAGTTTTCATGTGTACTGTTAGTCCACTTAATGCATGAAAAAAAATAGAAAAATTTTAATAGAGTATGAAATCAAATTCTAAGACAGAAGTTTTGGTATGATTTAATTCAATTTCTGGTATGGCTATTTTTATTGAATCTACTGAATAATAATTTATATCATCCCCATTCCGGTTCTTTCTCAACTTCTCCCCACCCCACAGCTATATCATAGACCTAACAGCGTAGTATATCATCTGAAGGATCAGTACATTGGTGGGATACAGGCAAAAGGGGTGGGGAGAATGAGAGGAAAAAGACCATCCAAGGGTTACTCGCACTCAGGAAAATAAATCCTTGTTCCTCCTGTTTGAACTAGACAGAAGCCTGAGGTCAGATCCTGGAGTCCATTTACCCAAGCACACTTCTGATTGTCTCCAGATCAGCCACACTTGTCCTAAATGCTCTCTCCTAAATCATAACAATAAGGACTAATATATTTGAGTGTTTCATAGGTGCTAGACACTGTGCAATGCAATTTACACATATTTTAAATTTTGATCCCCATAACCACCCTGAGATGTATGCTTATGTATTGTTATCAGCCCTATTTATCAGATGATGTAACTGTTGATACATAATGTGCCCATCATCACATAGCCAATCTTGGCAGAGTCAAAATTCTAACAGATTTAATGCTCTCTAAACCCCACGATTGAATACTTTGCTGGGGTCCTTTTCTCTATACAGGTACTTGTTCCTTTCTATTTCTACCAATCTGAGCATTATAGTGATGATTAACTTCTTTAATATCTACCCATAAATCTTAGAAAGATTTTCTGTCTTTCTTACAATTTTGGGCAGGATATTAAGGCATTTCTAACCTTATGGTAGCATTTTTGTTTAAATAAAAGTGGCATGTCCCTATGTAAGAAATTCACAGTATGCCCAATAATGTTACTGAGATTGTTCCAATAGTTTTTAACATAGAGATGGGGAACAGGTGTTTGCAAAAGTATTTTTTCAAAAAAAAACTTAGTTAAAAATTCAATCTAGATGTATTCCACAAACTGTTTTTATAATGAAATAAATTATTTATAAGATACACAATACACTTATTTAGAAAATATCTTAAAGCATATAGTATCAACTAGATTTATTTGACTGGCATACTTTTGGCACTAAATGATATTTATATATTTTAAATTACCCTTAATTTGTTTATAACAGTTGCTCAAATTCCATTTGTATAGAAGGACCATTTTTTCCCTAAAGCACTGATATTCTACTACTTGCTTCACATTAAAAATGTGTTTTCTCCTAAGAGTCCATTGACAATTAAAACATTGTAAAAAGAAGGTTGGTTGCGTTTCAAGTTTGATTTGTCTAAACAATTTGAGTTTTAAAATTCCATCATTATTATACTCAACTTTGATTTTTGAAATACTATGTTTTTAAAGGTGTGGAAAGGCCAAGATTTGACCATCCGTGACCCACAAAAATGGCAATTTCATATGGTTCAAATAAGACTTAAGTAATGATTCTGAAGTATCCATAAAACTCAATGAGCATTGCCTTAAGACTATCCATAATCTTAGTCTAATCTGCTTTAAAAAGTTAAATGCACAAGCTAGAAATAAGAAAGTGATCTTAGCATCCTATGAATGTGCGTACTTACCTTGTAATTTTATACTTATTTACAAAGGAACAGTTTTATTATATTTATCCTTAAGGATATAAGCCATTATGTTTATCCTTACCGATTACAAAGTAAGGGTTAGATTATACAACCACGAGAGTTTATTTGTGGTCAAGCTCATGATTTATTCAGCCGAGTATTTTCTCTTTGATAAAAGGGTCATTTTTGTGAAAGGGCAGGACTATTCTTCTTGGTTCAAATGAAAGGAATATATATGCATGTATAATAGAAAGGACTGGTATTTCACTACCTGAGAGACTTTAGTCATCTGCAAACTAGAGAATGCCTGATTTCCTTCTTCCAAGCAATTTTTGTCATAAAATCATAAAATAGAATTCTTTCCCACCTTCCATATTATCTGTGCCACTAAGTTAAATAAGTATTTTCACCAGAAATGCAGATTTTCAGCCCAGAATTTCACACCACATTGGACTGAAATTTTCAAAAAGAATATAAAGTGTCAGAATTATTTTTAGTCAGAGCAAGAAGTATTATTTATACCTTGCTATAGTTTTTTTTTATGTGAAAACTTAACAAAAAAATTTAACTTGGGGGGAAAAAGTAAAATCTGAAAGTCCATTTCATTAAAGATCCTCTTTAACTATGTCTTGTGGGGGCAAGGGTGGTAGCGCTGATCATGGTGCGGTGATCCTTTAAGTATAGAATCACATAGAAGAAATGAGAAAGAGACTAATAGATATGGAACACCAGGAATGCACTCAAAAGGGACCTGATGCTCATTATCTCAGGTGCTCCTTTCAACATGCCTACGTAGGAAAGGTTATTAGGTCTATTTGGCAGATGAAGAAATTGAGGATAGCAAGAGTAAAATGCATTCAAGGTCATACTTATAGTAAATAACTGAGTCTAGAATTAAGCACAATAGTATTTCAGAAACTGAAGTTCTTGACTTTTCATATGAAATCACATTGGTCAACACTTGATTGGATTAACCAAGTGGGATCATATTCATCATTTAAAACCTTTAAAGAGTACTCTATCTAATCTATTGATCTATCTCCATTTGTGTGTGTGTGTGTATATATATCTATATCCATGTATGTATACATAGCCCACAAATTCACTGTAACATTGTCTTAAGTCAAAATAAAATTGTTTGTTTTTTTTTAATTTACCATCTGAGTTACCTATTCATGGAAAACACTTGTATTTTGTACACATAACTCTTTACGTCCTCATCCAAGGCCTATGAATGTTTATTTTAGACACAATTCTAAGAAATTAAGTTTCTCAACTTAAGACAAAGAAGAAGAGGACAGGAAATGTCACAGAATGACATTATTAAAAAGGGCCAGAATAGGACGAGACGAAGAGGTCAAAATCTATAAAAATCTGAGAAAAATTCAATGTAGGATTCAATAATCTCCCACATTTTAATAAGCATCAAGAGCCATTCTACAATAACATATAAAAATAATATACATGTATAAAAGGTCATCAAGAAAGCATTATGATAAATTATGTACATAAAAGCCTTAGGAAAGTGTGATAAAAACTTAGAGTGTTTCTTTTCAAAATGTTGGCTACTATCTTTTGATGTTTAAAGAGGAAAATCTTAGCTGCTGGGAAAATATAACTACATAAACAAATTTTTTGCAGTGGTGAGATTTTACTCTCCCTAGCTCTGTGTCTCTCTTTCTATAGACTTGCATAAAGCATTTTGCATGCTGACTTTACTTAGTGCAATATGTATTTGTTCCAATATCTCTTTTAATGGATACATTTAGGAAATAAAATTGAATCATTTCTAAATTATTTTTTAGATCTTGAGCTAGAACTTAAGAAAACTCAGTACTTGCTTCTCATTATATCAAACTCATCCTCAGCTCCCCTCTTTCTTGTTCTTGTGATTTAAAAAACAATGGAAGGAGGAGCCGGGCTAGAAATGTGAATTAATGGTAGCAGAGTTAAGACAATAAGGATTTTAGAATCTATGAGAAGTGTATTCCAAAAAATTTCTTGCCACACAGTAATCGTGTGACTCAGAGAAAGTTACTTAACATCCTTGACATTCAATCACCACCTCTGTAAAATAGCAACAAAAGTTCTCAGAAGGAAGTTGTGTATGTTTAAATAAGATAATGAATGGAAAACAACTAGCACAGTATCTGGTATACCATTTACTTTTTAAATTATTTTGATAATTTAATTTACTATATAATTATTTTGATACTTACTTCCAAGTATTGAGATCCATATACACTGTTGCCAAATATGTGATGAGATCAAGGTCATGCATGTGGATTTTACTAATATATTTTCTGATTAAATCTTTACCTAAAAGTTTTATGAGACTGACTTATTAATAAGAACACTCAGTGTAGATTTGCTGAAGTGAGATTCAAATCAGTTTAATGAGTTTAAGTTTGAAAAGCACCAGTATGTTTTGGAAAATAATTATTAGAAAAATTTTTATGGCACTAATTTTCCATTCACATGAATAAGGCTTAGTGAAGCTGCCATAATCATTTTATAATGATATAAGAGGAAATTCTCAGAGATGATGTTATAATGATAAGGTAAAACAAAGCATTGTCAATACCATGGTGTGCTAAGAGGATAATAAAGAGTTTCAGTATTTGAAGCTGCTAACTAGGGATTACATCCATTTGAGGTAGAATCCTAACATTACCTTTATATTTTTATTTGTTTAATTAACATATAATGTATTATTTGTTTCAGGGGTACAGGTCTGTGATTCATCAGTCTTGTGTAATACCCAGTGCTCATCAAAACACATAACATTACCTTTTTATTAATTCTTCCATATGGAAATACACAGATGAGGCTGACGTACCAACATCTGTATAGTAATACACATGTGGATGAGATATCTGAGGACAGGATGTGATCTAGAGCCAGAAGTGATAGAGAACCAGAGTGATAAAGAAGTGATAAAGAATATATATATAATCAATTGATAACTAGATATGTGCCAGGGAGTATAAAAGACTCCCACTAAAGAGGATGATACTTGTTAACCCAGTGCAACCTAAGTTAAGAATTAAAATGGTAAATCTACAAAATGACATAAGAATGTAGGAAAACGGCCAAAGCAAAAGGTCCAAACAAGGTGCACTATATATGAGACAATGCAAAAATCTATCTAAAATCTAGGGCTCCTGTGGGGAAGAATAAAAATTCCTGTGCCATTACTAGTTGTGTGACCTAGGATAATTACTTAACTTTTCTATGCCTCAGTTTTCTCATTTGTTAAGGGGTGATCACAAAATGAGATACTGTATACAAAGCAGATAGCCTAGTAATTGGCACCTGTCACAGTCCTGTGGATTTTTGTTTGTTTGCTTGCTTGTTATTTTTGCTTAACTGCATATATAGGAAATATTGAGGCTCTGTGCTGACTATTCATCCTAGTCTGGGATGTAGAACTTTATTTCAATAATTGAAGTTTTTCTTAGTTGCTATGGTTTAGGAGACATGCAAACAGTTACACAGAGAAGTTTCTTTTTCTTTCCTATAGTGCTTGTAAGTAAGACGGATGATATCTTTTCTCATCATGCTTCATGCACTCATCATAATACGCCTGGAATAGAAGGATGTATTGGTAAGAGAGACAAGTCAACAGTGTTGCCTGAGAATGTTCTGAGTTGCTGCTAAAGACACAAATACTCTTTCACACAGAGAGGTTAAAAAGGAACAAGATAGAAATCATGGTGAGGCAACTGAAGAAAGATCAGGATGACAGTGTCACGAAAGCCACCAGGCAGAGTTATCAGGACAACATCTGCACTGTGGAATGCTAAGGAAGGTGAAGAGTTAGAGTCAACTGCTGAATACTGTAGACTCAGTATGACTGCTCAGGTTCAAGGCACTATTGATGGTGTGCGATCATTAGCCAGTATGATCAATCATTTCCCAATTTTTTAATCTGTCCACTTAGTGCTAAAACTACCCTGGTTATCAACAGAACTGAATGACCTTATGTAGGTTTAAGTCCCCTCACTTGCCATGACTTACCTGTCAGACCTGTTTTTGTAATAATTAATAATAATAATAATAATAATAATAATAATAATAATTTAGGTAGATGTGTCTACTCACTCTTAGGAGAGGCTTCACCAAAAGAAAAAAAGGTATGTTTTTCTTTCTTTTTCACTCTGGACACTAGCTTTTCTAGCTATGATATAGTTACTTCAATAGAAGAAACACAGGCAAGCATATAAGCTAAAACAAAAGACATATTCTATAAAAATCAGAGCAAGTGAGTATTCCTACCTCATTGACCAAGAGGTTCTGAGGTTTAGACTGGGATTTCACTGAAGCCTAACTCCTGATTCAGAGACTTCCAGGAAACTCTCTGACCAGATTGCTTCTACTTAGGGAGATACTCTCCGGGTAAAAGTGCACAGAAGCAGTTTGGATTCTACTGTGCTATTGCATTGAAAAGCTACTTCTAAATAATCATTCACCTTCCACATCACCCAGCAATATGCTTATGAAAGCTGTTTTCTTTCTTGTAACTACAGGTGTCAGATGCATCAAAAAAACAGAAGTGCCCTTTCAGCTCTTCTCTGTGCCATTCCTTGTCAATTTCATGCTGCCTACAGCAACAGCATAATACTGAAAACAGCAATGATGTCACTGGAAGTGTTCTGTGATTGACAAAGAAGAACAGTAATAGTCAGAGGTGGCTCCTCAGAGAATTCAGAACTCTCTCAATGTCATCCAGGGGTTCATCCCCTGATTGGAAAAAGGAATCAAGTGTTCTCTGCATGAAAAGGCAAAGAAAGATGAGAAGTGATGAAGTGATGTAGGTACAGAAGAATGGTCAGTTACTCTAAAGGTACTTAGAAGCAGGACAGGCTGAACACTGAGAACCTGGTTAGGTTCTCTGTAACAGAAATGTAATGACAGTAGAGCACATTCCTTAACTCTCACACTTGTTGAAATGAGTAGAAGGTGGCATTTGTTTGGAAATCCCTCCCCAGTCTTTGTTCCCAGAACCCAGTATTCATTTTCCTGTGCCTACATACGTAGCTCTTCAGATAAACATTACTACTGCAACAAATTGTAGAGTGCCAGGCCTCACCAGATGGTTACATTGAATTAAAAATATATGCAAAAATAAGTTCTAAAGTGAAAATGGATAAAGATATAACTCTCACTAATTCCCAAAATTGCCTTCTATTACAGCCATGCTGCTACAAATACTCTTTATCCATCTGAGTCTTTGTTCCTATCATCTTTCTCCTTTGAAACCCTTTGTACTTCCTCTCTATTCATAAAAGGACCAGCTAAAGTCTTACATCCTTCATGAACACGCTCTTGACAATCCATATGCATTGGTCCCACTCTTCCTGGAAATCCTACTGCCTGCCTTTTATTTGTCCTTTAATCACGACTGTCCTAGTCTATCAGTTTTAGAAATCTCTTTTCTTCTCAACAGAATCTAAATTCCTTGAGATTAGAGGTCATTTAAAAATTCTGCCCTCTGCCAAGCCCTCAGGATATAGACAAGGTAGGAAGAAGAACAGGAGTCTGCAGACTGGGATGAATTGCACACGATTATAAACTGTGTAGCCTAAGCCAAGTCTAATTAGAGAAAGTTTCTTTCAGGAAGAAACTGTTCCTCCCAATTTTCTTCTTTCTTTTCAAATGACATTTTTCTTTCTTCCATAGGAGATGTGATAGTCTGATGGAATTAGATGGCCTAGATTTAAATCCAATTCCAATTGATGTTTACCATATGGCTTTGGGGAATTTATTCATGTCCCCATGCCTCAGTTTCCCCAACTGTAAAATGGACTTAATAAACATTGTTGCTTTTCACATCACCCTGAGTATTAATTAAACTAACATATATAAAGTGCTTAGAACAATACCCGAAATACAGTGAGTGTTAAATACATGAGGGCTATTATTTTGATAGGATCACATTTCTTCTTGTTAGCTTAGTATTCAATTACACTCCCTTCTGGTTTCTCTCTAAGTACAGGTCACTTGTTTGAAAGCACATTCCAACTGGCTGGAGACCAGTGACCTAGTGCCCAGAGCCTTAGGCTGGATGTTGAGGTAGCAGGGACGGGGGGCTGACTCCTCAGTCACTGATCAGTGCATCAGCCCAGGATTCTTTGGGATAATTGCTGATATTTCTGGACTGCTTTTGGCAGATGATGCTGACCACACCAAATATGTGTGGTCTCCCTTCCACAGTACACATTTATGGCTGGGAAGTGGCTTCCCCCCAGAGACCATACTTGACAAACCTTTCCCCTTGTTTTTAAATGGTGAGCCACATTCTGGCCAATGAAACATAAGCAGAAGGGCTGTGTGTCACTTCCAGTCCAAGTATGCCCCTCCTCTTCTTCATTTTCCCTTCCCTGGCTTGATGCAGATGCATATGGTGACCTCAGAAGCCACATGTTAAAGACACTGGGTCCATCTGGTAGGAATTCTCTAGGAGGCCCTGATGTACTGCCTGCAGGAAAGCAGCCTGCAATCACCAATGCCCATGCTGGACTTAACAAGAGTGAGCAAAAAAAGTTCTGTTCTGTTTGATCCATTACCTGGTTTGGGGTTTATTTGTTCCAGTAGCTAGTGTGATCCCAACTAATCTGTTGCCCATCAGTAAATTGGAGAGAAGCATACCCATCTTACCAAAATTATTATTAACGCATAAAATAGCAAAGTTTCAGAAAGCACAAAGTAAATACATGTGGTAATATTTTCCTGCCTACTTGGTACTTATATTCTGAAAAAATTGTGTTAAACTTGCATCATAGCTCACCAGTGCTTCTCAACTCATCCATAAACTCAAATGCTCTGGGTTCCAAAGTAAGTGATGTGCAGCAGACTGACTTGGACTTTTGAAAGGTGCTTACTAGGATTCAGGTTTAAGGGAAAGGAAGGCTTAGCAGGGAGATGATCATTTATCATCATGACAAACACCAAAGGAGTTTTAAGTAAAAAGATGAGCAAGGCCAGTTTACCATGAGTTAAGTTCCCAGATCTTTACTGAATTTTTGTCGAATGCACTTAAAAGGTTTTAGAGTAAAGTCCTCCACATAAATATCCTTGATTTTGCTATTGTCTCTTCTTCTTAAGTACAGAATTTTACAACTAAATAAGCAAAAAAAAAAAAAAATTTGCCTGTGTGTATGTTTGTGTGTGTTAGGTATCTGCCATCAAATAATACCTAAATTCGAGTTTGAATATGGACAGTCCATCACCACATTATCATTTTAACACTTAATATTTACAACACATATATCACTTTTAGATCCCCCCCCACACACACACACAGAACACCCAGCCTTAATTAAGACCCATATCTGAGGCACTTTCGGTCCTTTTCATCAGGTACTTCTGGGATTATGCATCATTAACAAAGCCTGACATCTTTGATGCTCTGAGGTGGTTCAAAACTCTGAAGTCAGTGTTAATCTAACCTCTGCCAAAATGAATACAAATCACACTCTTGTTGGTGGTAGATTTGTTTGAGGGTAGCCTTCATCAAGTAACCTCCCACCCCCCGCACCCACGCCGCCACAACATCTATGGGTCCTAAGATAAGAATAAAGATAAGGTTAATGGAGATACACATGCTATATGTGTAAATATTTTACAGTAGCATATCCAGCTAAGAAACTTCATAAAATCTTCTCCAAACCACCTCATTTGTTGTGAGGACTAAATATCTTTATACACATTGAATTTGGAACCATACTCGGCACATAATGAGGACCCAATTAATGCTAGTTGCTATTATTGTTTTGTTGCTGCTGCTGCTGATGACTTCCTCTCCTTGAGAGCATTACTTGATGAATAAATGACTCAGTGATTGATTATTGGGCCACAAGGCTTCTCTGAACCCCAGGTGCCCTCTTGATTAATGAAACAATGTCCGAACGGGTGGCAGCACTACCACCAGACCCAAACGCATACCAAAGTGACTAGAACAAACAAAAGACTTTAGGCAGTGGGGCCTCCACAGACATTAATTTTGTAATGACTTTAAAAAAAATGAGAATTCTAAGATAATTTATTTAAATTTTACATTTATATTTATATATGATAAGCTAAAGGAATTCTAAATGCTAAAGGAAGGGTTTGAATAAAAATACCAATTAAAATCACTAATTCTGCTACCATTGGATTAATACTTTGGCTCAGTAATGTTATCACTTAGAACTAATGGGGTCAATATCTATTTCTAGAAACAATCAACAATAGCTCCTAAATTATAGTTGTGTTTCCTAGCACTGCTAAAATTAATGGTCTTGTAAAATTCCTATTATAAGAATATATATTTCAAATACTGAAGTCTGCTATAAATTATTTTACATAAATAATTATTTTTAAAAATCGATAAGACTATTTTAAAGTTTTGGAACTAAAAAAAGATTTTTTTAAAAAAAACTTGCATTGGGAGTAATTTAAGAAAAAAATTATGCTTCTTTCTATTGTAATAATTTTTAAAAAGGACTGCCTTTTCTATTAAATTTTTTAATTCAATTTTACAGGCTGTTACTCTATAAATAGAACAATCCATTTTAAATGGACAAAGTGAAATATATAAATGACATTATTAGCGTTGCTACTAACAAGTTTTGAACTATGCATATTTACACATAAATAAAACAAAAACCAAAGAGAATAACCATCTATGAATAGTAGGGGTGGCATCCCTATTATTTCCTTAGTTTAAGGTGTAAATGGATCAAAATAATTGAGTAGTATTGGAATCTTCCTGCATTATATATTGAGAAATGCATTGATGAGTAATTAATTTAACTTAAAAAAAACCAGCAACCATACTTATATAGAAACCATAGATTTATCTTAACTTTCTCCTTTTACAATATTCCAAGTTATGGGCTAGAAGCTAATGTTACTTTAAATGTCCGATTAAATTGGTAAATCATTGCAAAGTCCAAGCAACTGTGTTTCAAAATAAGAACAGGATGTGTTTATAGGACAGAAAAGCCAACCGTTACTTACACTTATTAATCTGGGGACACTCGGCCATAGCTGTCCATTAACACCACTGAGAAATGGACATTTCTCTGAGAAGTAGTTACAGCTCTCCAAAAGTGTTTTGAAACTTTCCAGCTTCTAAAATATTTTTATTCTGAAATTTTAAAACCTGCTCTATTTACCTAAATGAATTTCTAGTTAACTTTGTCCAGTATCCAAATACAAGTCTTAAAGATACTAGAGGCTTGTACCAAGAATTTACTTTTTAATGATAGTCTCAGCCCCAACCTTGAGGAGGCAATGAAGTGGGCTTTGGTGTCATATCCAAGCAGGGCAACGATAAAATGGGTAGATACAGGGCAAAGGTTCAAACTGAATCCATTTGAATTCAGATCAAGCCATCCTAATTAAAACTTTTAACTCACTGCCCATTAGCTGAGTGCTAACCTGAACCAGATCTCGAAGACCGAGGTGAAAAAGGAAGAAAGGAGGGTCTTACCCAGATTACCTGATATCTTCCAGAGCACTCCCCCTGGCTTGCTATTGTGATTCTCTGAAAGGAACCCACCAGATAATAAAGCACTGGAGTTCTTTAGAATTAGGGAAAACACCATTACATGGTGTGATGGTTAGTTTTATGGGTCAATTTGATTGGCCACAGGGTGCTCTGATTAAACATTATTTCTAGATGTGTCTGTCAAGGTGTTTCCAGATGAGATTAGCTTTTGAATTAATAGACTCAGCAGATTGTCCTCCTCAGTGTGAGTGGGCATCATCTAATCTTTGAAGGGTATTTATAGAACAAAAACTGGAGGAAGGAGAAATTTGTCCCTTTTTTCCTGCCTCATTGATTGAGCTAGGACATATCTCATCTTCTGCCCTGGGACTGGATTTACATCATCAGTTCCTCCTGGCTTCTCAGGCTTTTGGACTAGGTCTAAATTATACAGTTGGTTTTCCTGGGTCTCACACTTGCAGGTGGCAAATCATAGGATCTTTTAGCCTGCATAATCATGTAAACCAATACCTCATAATTATCTATCTATCTATCTATCTATCTATCTATCTATCTATCTATCCATCTATCTACCTACCTATCTATCTGTATGTACGTCCTATTGATTCTCTGGAGAACTCTGATTTACATATATATCATTCAAACAATTCTTTGAAAACAATCATTTGATTTTGAACTGCCATGCAAAAATGCTTTGCTTTTCTGTCATAGCACTTAACAAAATGAAACAAAACACATAGGGGTGTGTACCTGTGTGTGTGTGCCTGTGTGCCTGTGTGTGTGTGTGTGTGTGTGTCTGCTATTTCCATACAGATTTAAATATCTTAAGGACAGTGTGTCTTCATATTTATTATTGTCCCCTGTACCTCCCAAAAATATTTAATCTGATACTTTACAAATTGTAAGTCTTTAGTATATTTTTTTGACAGAATTGAATTCAGTTAACCAACTGAATTGATACATTTTTGATATAAACTATCAAACCAGGTCAAAATCACTTAGGCTTTCTCTTTGCTCTTGTTGGTAATTCTCTACTTCTTTTGTCTAGACTTTGGGCATTCCCTTGTGATCTGCCCAATGCTACTTTCAGGCCACAGGACAGTATTGCTTCCACCCCTCCCCGACTGATAATCTCATTAGCAAGTTGATAACACCCTGTTGCTTTCTTCTCTCTGTCATTCAAGGCCTCCCAGACAAATCTTTCATATACCTCAATGATGTCAACACCTAACTGATGCTATTCTTCTCTACCTTGTTACCTGCCACCATCCTAGATACCTTAATTACCTCTCCAATAGCCCCTGTATTTCCTTGACTTCTAAATTCCTTTTATGTCTTTAGTCTTACCCACTGGGGCCAGCTATTGCTAAAACTGTTTCTTAGAATTACCGGAATAGTTCACCCTCCACATTCTCAAACTCAAAGACTTTCTATATGTGTATTCATAATTCAAGCTGCCTCTTTTAATTAATAAAGAGGTCACACCCTGAAAGTATATGAGCTAAAACACAAATCTCAGGTGTATTTTATTTGAACCACATAATATTATGTAAACTTTTAAAAATTAGTTGCTAATGTTTAAAATCAAGAGAGTTCATGTAAAAATCCAGATTTCTGCTTCTGGAAAACTGGAAGACTTGGCAATTTTGCTCCATTTTCCTGCATGTATCAGTGATTTCAAAAAGCAGCGGGCTTTTTTTTTTTTTTTTTAGATGGGAGAAGCAAACTCCAGTTTTGAAATTACCCTATTTTCCTCAACACTTAAAACACATCATTTTATTTCTTTACTTTGCCATCCATAAGCATTTTAGTCTGGGGTTCCTACTTGAATATTTTCTGAACCTACATCTTGCCATGTAGCTTTCATTTCTCAATGCTTAGATCTTCTATTTTATTAAATCTCAACCAAAACTCACTTACACCAACCCACTTTCTCTACACCTTCTCCCTGACATGAATAACTGATGGGAAACATCATGGAATTGTATTGCCTGAGCTCGCTGGATAGTTTGCTGTCTGCCTTGAGCTTGGCTGTCACTTAATACTGATCACTTTGCACTCTGACAATTAAGTGAATTATTCAAGTTGGTTGTAAACTTCTTGAAAATCAGACCCAAACTGTTTATTGTAATTATTTATTATTTGTAGCTAAAATACTGAAAATCATGTGAGAATCTAATAGAGTCCTTTCATGGAGGCTTTCATTCAAGGCTTATTATGGGTGACTTTTTTAAGAAATCACCTGGTCCAGGGTGTATGAAAGCCACTACATAAGAATTAAAAGGACAAGTAATAAGAATAAGGCATCACACTTTTGTTAAGAGGGGCTCAGCTTTCAGGTTTCTTTCTTTTTTTTTTTTAAGATTTTGTTTATTTATCTGACAGATAGAGAGATAGCGAGAGAGAGAACACAAGCATGGGGAGTGGGAGAGGGAGAAGCAGGCCTCCCGCCGAGCAGGGAGCCCGATGCAGGGAGCCCGATGCAGGGAGCCCGATGCAGGGAGTCCGATGTAGGGCTTGATCCCTGGGCCCTGGGATCATGACCCGAGCCAAAGACCGATGCCTAACGACTGAGCCACCCAGGCGCCCCAGCTTTTAGGTTTCTTTACTTGCCCTTTACATCAACATCTCAGAACAAATGAGAACCTACAGAGTTTGCAAGTTGTAATTCCTGGGCACATCTGGATGGGATAAGAGGAAAGCCGCTTTGAATCTCTACAATCTATCTCCTTCTTCCCAACCAGAGTTTTCAGCCTTGTAAACTGCTATCGTGTGTACTGCCTTCCACAAAGATTTAAAATTCATCAAACAGACAAAGTGTATATTTAATACTCACATGAGGGAATACAGAATGCCTTTCAATACATCAAACTCCTAAACCTTTTACATCCTTCATTTTTAAGCTACATGGATTTTGATTTGTACAATTTTAAAAATATTCTGAAGCCTAGTCAATCTAACAGTAAAAAGCACTGTTGCACAGTAAGAAATCAAGAAATACAATTCAGCAAACCTGGTATAGTTGGTCCCCAGGGAAGCTTTTTTCCAATTCGGTTTGTCATAGCCCAGATCCATCATGTCATGCTAGCCTAACTTACTACTACTGTCTTTCATTTTTTTCCCCTTTTTTGGCACACTCCAACTATTTTCTGTTAAACTAGTGCTGTCACAAGAAAACATATAAAAATGCTCTTTTGCAAACACTCTGTTTGGTTCTCTCCTGAACTCTCCGGAGCTACAGATTTCTCTCACTGTCTTCATCAGGGGTGAATGTTGACAGATCAGTGAACCTTACTGGTAGTCGTGACAGGCTTGATGCTGTTTTGTGCAAGGTAGAAGGAAAAAAATAAAAACCAAGATAATAATAATAATAAAAAAAAAAAGGTTTCTGTGCCTTGCATCTAGAAGGTCCCTGATTCAACAACAAAAGCTTATGTGCAAAGATGATTAGCTTAAATACATTTCAGAGCTTTCTGATTATGGCAGCAGTTGGGTGTCTGGCTACTAGGTGAAATATGTATCTCCTTGAGAACAAAGGCGGCAGGCAACCTCTTCTGCTGAGGCAGCACCTTTCATAATCCCATGTATTTATCAGCATTTGTGTCCAGATCTTAGGGATTTTTGCCCTTCAGGTGAGGCTAAGAGTAGATGAAATGGTTAGGGTCCTAAACAGTCTGCAAAGATATCTGCAGAGAATAAAAACATGTCCCAGGTATGTAGGAGGACGAGAAGAGAACATTCTTGCAGATGAAAATATACACAGGACAGAAAAATACCTCCAAGGTGTGTGTGTGTGTGTGTGTGTGTGTGTGTATTTTTTTTTTTTACAGACTTGGTTTTAAAGTCTGTTTTGTCCAATATAAGTGTTGCTACCCCAACTTTCTTTTCACATCCACTTGCATGCTAAATGTTTCTCCATCCTCTCACTTTCAATCTGCAGGTGTCTTTAGGTCTGTAATGAGTCTCTTGTAGGCAGAGTATAGATGGGTCTTTTTTTTTTCACCCATTCTGTCACCCTACATCTTTTGATTGGAGCATTTAGTCCATTTACATTCAAATTACTGATGGATATGTATTTAGTGCCATTTTGTTACTTGTTTTGTGGTTGTTTTTGTAGTTTTTCTCTGATCCTTTCTTCTCTTGCTCTCTTTCATGGTTTGCTGGTTTTCTTTTGTGATATATTGGGGTCCCTTACTCTTTATTTTTTGTGTATCTATTACTGTTTTTTGATTTGTGGTTACCTTTCAATTTATATATAACATCTTCTGCATATAGTAGTCTATATTAAGCTGACGGTCGCTTATTTTTGAACTCATTCTTTACTCCTCTCCCCTCCACGTTTCAGATATTTGGCGTCATCTTTTATATCCTTTTATTTTGTGTATATCTTATTTTTCTTACTCTTGCTTATGGTTTTGGTTTTCCACTCATAGTCCCCCTTAACATTTCTTAGGGGGCCTTCAAGCTTTCTAAATGGAAGGGTGAACAGCCTTTAGGTTATTCATAAAGTCCATGGTAAGCTATTGCTTTAAAAAATTGTACAGCCTATATGTTGGCTAATTGAATTTAAATAATATAATTGTACCACACTATTTTTTTTCGAGTCTGAATCAGGTAAATCTAAAGAAACATATCTTTTTAAAAAGTTAAGACTGAAAAATAGGTAAGCTTATTTTTTCAAATAAAATTAACAAGCTCTGTATGTGCTGTTGCCATGGATTTTTTTCTGCATAACCATTCTGCATATTGTATACATGACTCCAAAGAAAAAATGGTTGTTCTGCAGTAGGAGGCGTAGGATGCACACAAGACTTAACTGGATGTGCACACCTGTGAGTGGTGCCCTCCCTGTGCCCTATGACTTAGCATGACACCTTCCATCACCGTCTCAGGCAGATTCATGTACTATCGAATCATGTGGCACTTTTTCCCACGTAAGTGTGCACTGGGCTTGGTCCTTTGTGCTTCTCATCAGTGCAAAGAGTATTCACACAATGTATACAAGGGTTATGAGTTCTACAACCACCAGGGAATGCCTGGAACTTGAGAAGATAATATTGCAAGTAATAACTCTGATACAGTCTCCCCAAATTTGAAAGATCAGAAAGTCAATTTGCAGAAATGGACAGTAAACATCCTTCTGTTGGCAAGAGAGGCAGCCTCCAAATCTAAGGTTTAGCCTCCCCTGGAAAGACACGCAGAACAGAAGTCTCAGACAATTCTTTAAACTTGATCAGAAGCCCACGAAAGCCCATCCTATTTTCCTCTCTGTTTTGGAAGTGAGCTTTCAAGGACACATCTGGGATATCAGTTCTTCTCAGGGTGGCAAGATGATGTCCCAAAGTACAATTTCAAGTCTACAATGAAATCAAGCAAAGACAAGATGGATTTGGAGAAAGGAGGAAAGCACTTGTCATAAGGCCAGATAATTAAACTGAGACTGATCTTTTCCAAAGTTTTTTAGGATACAAAACAGAATTTCACATTCTAGTTAAGCTATGCTCAGACCATTGGGGGAATACAACAAGGGTCAAATTAAAAAGAGAAGCACAGGGTGCCTGGGTGGCTCAGTTGGTTAAGTGACTGCCTTCGGCTCAGGTCATGATCCTTGAGTCCCGGGATTGAGTCCCGCATCGGGCTCCCTGCTCAGCGGGGAGTCTGCTTCTCCCTCTGACCCTCCCCCTTCTCATGTTCTCTCTCTCTCTCATTCTCTCTCTCAAATAAATAAATAAAATCTCTAAAAAAAAAAGAGAAGCACATAAATTTTAAATGACCACATTTACATTGCCCTCACCTATTATATGTATGTAAAGCGGATGGCAGAAATAGAGATCTGAGCAGAGGTTGGTAGAGCTGATCATGATCTCTTGGGAAAAAAAGCTCTGGGTTAGGATTCAGAAAACCAGGGCTTATGGCTTTAATTCTGCCATTTTTTCCACCTAGATATGTGGTGATGAAGATGGTTATTCATATCTATGAGACTCTTATCTCATCATTAAAAGTATGATAACACCACTTCCACCGAAGGCCACTGTGCAGGTTAAATGTTGTACTGCATGTGAAAACACTTCGTAAACTCATATACACTTGGCAAATGTAAATGAGGAAGATTAAATCACAACACTGAGATTTTGTTCAAAAAAGTTATGGGATATTTGGAGAAGACATTTTTTTCTTTCATAATTTTGTGCATCATGAATTTTCATTTTAAATTTCAGGGGAATTTTAAGTTTTTGCTAAAGTCAACATTTAAAAATATTGTATGGATGCAAAATTATTTTATCTACACTTCAAGGGTATATATAATGGTTTGATGTTTCAGTTTTCATGTATAACTTAAGTCTTGTTCAAACACACTAAAGATAGAGTTTTATTAGGACTGGCGAGGATGATACCAACATATATTCATGGACTTATTCCATCTGTATGGAATATGTAGATCTCACTCTAAATATAGTCTTTCAGTGTTCTGAAATGCTTGTGCTTTGGAAATCTGAAGTACAATAAACTGATACTATATTAACTTCAAAATTTAGTTTCTCAATTTAAAAAAATGTGCATCTTCTCACAACATAATAGATGTTTTTTAATTTAAAAATTAATGCATACAGATCAATGACAACTCTGAAAAAATTCAAAAGCCCCTATACCATAGTTTTTCACACAGTGTATTTTCCATTTTCATCCTTAAGCTGTTTCTAATCAAATCAATTTGCCACCTGATCTAGGTAAATAAGTTATTTGAGGATAAAACACTATTTCTAAGGGACACACACCAAATGTAATTGGTATTATTTATTCAGCCACTCAACTAATTTGTAGTTAATATGGACTTTGCACTGGTAGTTTGAGTGTTTATCTACATAATCTTAACCAGGTTTTTGTATGCTTACACTTCTCATTTCCTTTATGTTTAAAAAATACTCTTTATAGTATATTGAAAAAATATTGAATTAATTAAGCTTCCACAGTTATTTAATTTTCTCAGTCAGTATTGGGTTTACAAATAAAAACCCTCAAGTGTAGAAGTATTAAATCAAATTTTTAATTTTTTGTAACAACTGGATGAATTTATACATGTTTAATTTCATCTGCACATGTCTTTTGGATGTCTTAAGAGATTTTGTCTCAGATTGCTTTATGTCATCAATACAGTATATATTTTTGAATAAATCTCCAAAAGTCTAACATGAGAAATCTGTAAAATTTATTTCCAAAAGTTTATTACAGTAACTCTGTTAAGCCCAAATGTACATTATTTCTAAAACAAATTAAAAGAACGAAGTAAGACTTGGAGACATGTGGACAGCATATTCACTGAAATCTGCATCTTTGGTTGGAAATTTGTCAAGCCTAGAAGAAACTTGAAGGAAAAAAATATAATCTGCATCTTATTTTGAAGAATCAGGATCACCTTTTATAGTTTCTGGCTACATATATCATGCGCTCAATGGTTCAGAATGTGTGATTTTTAATTTCAGGTTTATGGGTTTTGGTTCAATGTCCGTTATCCTGCTGATTAAGTTAGTTGAGCCCGTTTTTCTACAGCACTGTACCACGGGGCCAAGGTCTTCTCACAGTTGCCTTTCACTTATTTATATTTTTTCCAGTTGCCTATTAGCTCAATGTCTGTGTAATGGTCACAAATTGACAGCCTTTGGGATAGACACGCTCACGTACAAACTTCCAGTGGCTTCTATGGAGTTAAATTTTGTTTAACAGTTAACAGCATCTAAACATATTTGAAAGATTTCACTACAAAATCAAGACTTATGTTTTCCTTGGAAAAAACAGGATCTGGAAAAGCTGGGCCTGCTTTTCTATGTGGTGACCATTAGGTGGCATTGAGTAATAAAAAGGGGCAAAGGCTCCCAGGACAAGGAGCTGAGCCTGGCCTACTCTAACCCAGCAAATTAATTCCTGGCTCTGGAACATATTTGAGTTGTTGCCCTCCTTGTGCCCTGGTCCGAGTTTCCAAGTATGAGTGATTGGAAACATGTCTCTATTCTTGAAAATAAAAAAAGAATCAGGAGAAGGAGGTGGTTTGGGCTAAAATGGATTGAGCATGTTTATTTGGAAGAAGGGGTGAATCATCAAAGTAGAAATGTTCAGGGAACCCTTGGAAATAAATGACTAGTGCCTCCACCAGAGGAAAGGAGTGGGGATAGAGATTACTGGAATCATTCAAGTAAAGGCAGAGCTGAAGCTATGAAAGTGGGTGAGTTTTCCGAAGGGGAAATTAGGTAACCAGAAGAACGAAAGAACAATAGCTGAACATGGGAAAATACTCACAGTTGTGATGCAGGCAGAGAAAAAAACCGAGGGAGACAGAAAGTTTGAAAAGAATGATAAAAATCTACCTTACTATTGGCTCAAATTTATTGGTGTATTTTATTGTGGGAGAAAGAGAGGTGTGTGTAACATGAAAGGTGAGTAATTAAGTTTAATATTATTACGAGTAGGAACAAATGTCTGGGTACCTTGGCATAACAACAGCGCAAAGCCCAGTCCGGTGCTTTGCCTAAATCCTCATTTGCAACAAAGACAAATAAGTGCCAGACACAATAGGGAGAAAACAAAAACATTTTTGAGTATGTAAATATATACAATAAGATATTACTTTTGCCTTTGATATGCATTTTGCCTTTTTTTGGGTAAACTTATTTTTTTACTATCTAAACTGAATGTTCTGCCTTTCTTTAAATTTTTGATTACAGATTGATCACCTTTATTTTAAACATAGCACTTTATAAATGATGGTGAAGGAGTTCCTTACTTGTCCCTTAAATTTTTTACTTTCTCATCTTGGCAGTTGCAGACTAGTGTACATCGAGGAAAGTGGTGAGAACAGAACAGTGTGAAATTATTGATCTCTTGCCTTGTGAAGTTTCACAAGTCCTTGCAAAAATTTACAAGTTTGCTTCAGGGCAAAATTTGATCATTTTGGACAGGGATTGAATATTTTGCCTTGAAAAATGTTAGCAAAAAATCTCCTGGGGGTGAAATCACAAATTGTCAAATCATTTGAGCATAGAAAGTCATCAACTTTATGTGGTGAGTGGCAATTTATACTCTATGCTTAGCTTTCATGGAAAACAATGATAAATTTAGAATCAATACTCCAAAATGATCTGCTCCCAACAAGAACTGATTGTTTTCACTGGATTGTATTGAAGGTTTGGATACAGTGTAGTACCAAGGGGAGATCAGCAAGAGGCAGCTCTGAGTCACACGTCAAGCCAAGGAGGCAGAGGAACGGAGTTGGGGGCGGAGGGGAGGGGAGGCTTGGCTTCTAACCAGTCGGGGGGCGGGGGTGGAGCCCAGGCTTTAAAGACAGATGTGGGTCCAAATTTTGGTTCTGCTATTTATTAGGTATGTGAAATCTGGCAGGTTATTTAACCTCTCTGAATCCTAGTTTTCTCAGATTTAAAGTGAGGGAATTAATATTTACCTGATAATGATGCGGGATAATGACAGGCAGATGCATGCCTCATAAATGGTATTCCTATTGTTACTTTATCACAATTAAAATCATTATTATTAAAGAAATAGCGGTTTTTCTGTAGGAGGACAGGTTGAAAGTCTATCAACTTCTCGTTGGAAAATCAAAATTTACATATACCATAAATACTATGATTCGTGAATTCAAAAATTTACTTACGAGTACGAGAGGACTAGGAACACAGTTTTTAAGAGAGAACTCTAAGAGAAGTTGCTAAAACTAAGAACTACTAAAAGGAAGTCTTTCACGTACTAGATGATAACCTCACAGGGTTGCATCGATCATAATTTCATCTAGTCTGAGAGTGAAGGAGTTACATACGCTTATGAATACTGGATCCATAGACAACTTTAAAAATATTTTTGGCTAGGTAACACTTGCACATAGTTCATCTATCAAAAAGCATTAAAAAAAGAATAAAGTAAGAAGCTTTTCTCTTTTCTTTATCTCAATATGGGGATTTAAAAAAATAGAAACTAGAAAATTTGGAGTCCATCACTAAGGACTAGTGAAAATCGTGGTGCTTGAAGCACAAGGTACATTTAATAAAGCGCATTTGTCCTGGGGCGCCTGCTGGCCATTTCATCATCTAATGAAGCACCATCCATGAATCTGCAGCTTCATTAGAATGTTCAGAGAAGTGGGTTTTCAAGCCTGTTTCCTATGGGCCCACATTCCCTTTGCAGAGCCATGATCATAGAGCTCTCTCTTCTTTCAGGTTCACTGCCATTTAGCTCTTGCTTCCACGTGAGCAGTCTCAAAGCCTCACAAGGCCGGTCTCTATTTTTAAGCAAATATGGTTAATTGCAAAGAAATCCTAACAGTAGATGAAATACTGACCTACTACTAGGTTATAGACTAATATTCTTGATCTTGACTTGTTGTTAGGACTTTCCATAGAAGAGACTTTATCTCAGTGCTAGGTCTCTTTATATTAGCATAGCTTAATGATATCTTGTGATTATTATTCTTCCTACATATGTATTTTATGTACTTTGAAAAACTGAAATTAGAACTTGATATTTTCTGCATTTAAAATTCTCTTCCTTCTATGTGTAGCTGAGTGGTCAACATGAAGAACTCTAGAGATGAAGTGCCCTAGTTCTAAGCCTGGCCTTTCTCACTTATTAATTCTATGACCTTGGGCAAGTGACTTGAACTCTCCGAGCCTTCTTTCTCTTGATCTATAAAATGGGTATAATCATTGTATCAGAGCTATTCCAAGGGTTAAATCAGCAAACAAACGTAAAGTTCTTAGAGTCTAGTGTATAGTAAGTACAATATAAATTAACTCTACTACTTTTTTATTGCAAATATGTCTGCCAACGTTCTTTCTTCCAATAACAACAACAACAACAAAGAGAGTGCTCTTTTTACACGTGCCATCTTCTTATATCAAAAACTCAAGTGTGGATACTTTCTTACAAATTGTCCAATTATTCATGTTTTCATGAAGCAGGAGGTAGATATGAAGGACATATTTGATTTTCAAAACCTTCTCAAAACCACTCAGTAAATCCTTGCTCAAATCCTTAAAACTTAGCATTTTGGGTTAGTTTTGGCATCCCTCTTGGTTGGAATGCTTCCAAAGAAGCCATTACAGACCCACAGTGCTTGGGGGGTAGAATGAAGCTGGCATCACCAGAGCCTGTCACTTTAGCACAAGAGGGAAAGAAACGTTCTGCCTTCTCCCGTGCCAGCTTCATCCTCACACACTCTCATTTCTAGCCTTCCAAAGGTGGAGGAGTGTCTGATCCAAAAGGTGAGGGTCTAACACGTGACCTAAGTTAAAGGGTGGTGTCACCAGTTCTTAAAAGCACTCCTTTTTATCCTCTCTCGGTTCTTGTCTCTTATTCCCTCTATTGTATCTCCATGGGATTAGAGGACCCAGACCCGACCTGACCCTTGATTTTCTTTCCCACTCCCTGCTGCTGGCAAGGTGGAAGGGCGCGGGCTCCCTGCTCCTGGCAGCATGCTCCCTACATCCTCCCTTGCAGAATTCTCCTCCTGAGTTGCTCACTTCATGAAGGCTGGCCGCTTAAACGAGTTTGTGATTAGTTGCTGAGTAAAACCCAAGGCCCATTTCTCTCTTTTTCCTTTAGAACTAGAAGGATGAGGAAAGTAAGAAATGTGAAGTGTTTTCAAAGAGCCTGTAAATTTGGAAAACAGATTTAGATAAAATTTGGTAGGTACCCCTTCGCTTGGAAGGAAATCTCTGAGGTGTGAAGGATCATAGATTGAATTTGTGTCTAGGCAGAGTGAATGACTCAAGGCTGTCAAAAAGCTGACACTGAGGTCCCCAAGAGCAGTCACCTCCCCAGCTCTGTAATAGACTCCCTGACTCATTTGCTTCCCACCCTTCTGTGGGAAAGTAGCTCAGCTCCATCTCTGATGAGCTTCTGTGCCCCTGACAGGATGCAGATTTGTCAACAGCGAGCCACAGTTGCAGTCATTAAAACACACAAGGACTTGCTAACTGAATTTTGTTCAAGTTAACAGAGGTGTTCAGTGCCCAATAAAACAACGTAAAGGTCAAGCACAGCTAAACCTCTGTAAAAAGGAGTAGAGAAGAAACCAAGTGGAGGCATTCTCAGTGTATAACTAAAAAGAGAGAATTATAGAAGCAAATGAGAGATAGGGTTGTGTGACCTAAATAGGAAAACTTATTGCTTAAAAAAGATATTTAAATGTAAACTATTTCACAAGGTTTATATGAGAATGAATAAAGATTATGCTCTGAATTTGTCTTCTTTCTGATCTGACTTGGCCCATTTCTATTGTAAATGGGTGGGAGAGATTTCGCTCCTCCTGCACAAAGCTGAATAACCTCTGAACAATTTGGTGTATTCAAAACAGGACTCGGTTGGAACTCAGATGCCCTGGGTTTGAGAACTGAGGTTCTAAACTGAAGAGTGAAGGCACTCATAGCCATCTAAGCTCCCGGGGAGGGAAAAAATCAGGGAGAGCCGCTGGTGTTAGCAAGCGCTTCATGGGAGAAATCAGGATTGAGTGTGACCTCAAAAACTGGCCCAGGTCATGGTCTTGAATGCAGCCGTGACTTGTTTTTGCACATGTAACCGGATTCTGGCATATAGACCAATTTGCAAGGCAATGCTCTGAAATATGCAGAGAAACTAAAAAATCACAGGCTGTTCCCCGTCATCGAAGGCAATACTTGACAATCTTTTCTTTAAGCACAACTACTTGAGAACGAGAAGGGTCTCACATGATGAATTAAAATCCAACCAAATTGGCACTTCAGCTGAATGAATAAGAGGAAAAAAATTCTAAAAGTATGGACTGTCCATAAAAGAGACACTGCTTCATTCTTCCCTAGAAATAATAACATCTTTTACATATGCCACTTCTCTCTGAGGAGCTTTAAATACTTTATCTAATTAATCCTCCCAGCTTCCCAGAGAGGTAGATAGGGGGCAGGTATTATTATCTGAATTTAGCAGTTGTAGAAATTAAAGTGTCCTGATTAAGTGACTTAGGTAGGAGGCAGCATTTGCACTTAAATAAGTGGGCTCTAAATTCTCTGCTATTTGAGTAAAAAGAGCACCTACAATGTATATTAAATCTGCCTTCTTTTAATCCATCCTACATGTAGTCTGGCCAAAAAGTCTTTAGCCGTGCTAGGTACAAAGAACAAAATATCTCAAAATGTGATTGTGAATTTAGCAGTGGCTTCTGGGCCAAAAGGCTAGAGGTTATTTTTATTTTAAACTATGAGGAAGAAGATTTCTTGTATTTTTAAATTGCTGTCGTCGTCAATTTAGTATTTTTAAACAGTTGAATGTGTGTTGTGAGTATCAGAATAGAAATATCCGAGGGACTATGGAACTTTCCAGTAGTGAAGGGAAGGAAATCTGCATTTGGGCCAGGTAATTAGACATTCAGGTATGAAACACATAGGAGAGGAGATAATGCCAAGGACAGAGTCTAGAAGAGGGGACTAATTTAATAGGTACTCTGTTCCCCACTCAAAAGTCATTTTCTTCTCTTTTGGCTAATGGAACCCCAGTTATGGGGCAGCCAGTCCTCCTCCCTGTCAGTCCTAGCACATCCATTTCTCTTTCCTGTCACAGTGGAGGGGTGGGCATATAAGTGGTTCTGTCCATGACACACACAGAGGCCATGTGGGAGAGGCTGCTTTGATCGTCAAGAGGTACAAGAAGAAGTCCCCTAGTCTGCTTAATTTTGCCAGGTCTTCACGGGCATGAGTCAGACAAGTCCACAAAGTGGATGTCAGAACAAGAAGAAGGAATGCTCTCAATGACTGTGCCCTCATTGACTTATTGAATTAATCACCCCTGGAACTGTTGTATTTTGGTCCTTACTTTCTACATGAGTTACAATTTCTACATCATTTACTCTAGGAATATGGGGTTTTCTATATAGCTGAGTTGTCACTAATACAAACTAGAACATGTTGTTTTCAGAGTTATTTCTATGTCATTACTCCTGACGAAATCTCAGAGCTGCTGTTATCCCCAGTGTGGAAATACTGAGACGGGTGAGCACAAGGTTTGAGAGAAGCCAGAGATGCATATTCACATAAGTTTCCTCACAGAGTAGAAAAACGTTCTGTGTACTTTTCCCTAAATAAATCACGTGGAACACACTGGGCAGGAAAAGGCCCTACAGAAGCTGGTGAGAATAGAATGGAAAGACCTGGATGCGGAGGCAAAGAGTTTGAGGATATCAATGACCTAGAGAATAATCTGAAGATTATCCAGTTGATAAAAATGTGCGCTATGTCCACAATGCACCGTGTAGGTCTGTGTGGCCAATTTCAAAGTTAGCCTATAGATAGATAAATGTAATAAACAAAGCAGGACAGTATTATCTATGGATTGTCTTATTGTTTCACTGCTTGATAGTTCTCTGAGACAGCTGCCCAAAAGATGGCTGATAGCTTAAGGTTCAAAAATTCTACCTGTGCAAATACTCAGGGACACAGTCCATGCATGTGGCAGGAGCATACGTAAGTCTCAGATGAGAGAGGTACATTCTGAGTCCTGGTGTGAATTCCTGAATCTATCCACCTCATACTCATTTTTCAAAAAGTAAACAAGCCATGTCTGCCAGATACACTAAACAAATATGCAACAAATGCTACATAATGAAACTGCTCATTTTTTCTTATTAAGGAGTGTACAACAAATGAAAAATAAACTACTTCATTGCTTGTTATTTGAAAAGCGAATGGTAAGAATGAATTCATTTTTACCCTTAGGTTCCCAGGGTGTACTAGAGGGGAAAAAGCAAAAAAAGTTCAAAAGGGTCTAAGGCAGTATTTCAATAAACCCCGGGATCAAAACACAAGCCACAAAACAACACAAACAAACTACAAAGAACTCTAAGAAATATGAAGCATCCGAATAAGTAGAAGAATGATAAGATGGCTTGGCTTAGCTTCCCGTGATGGAATTTCTAGCCACTCTCCAAGTTTTTGCTCATTTCCAGTGTGTGCCTAATGCTGAGCCAATGTTTCAGTGAGACACAAAATTATACTAAACGAAGACTAAACATGATTTTAGAGCATCACTAGCCATGACACCATGTCAGGCACTAAAAGAAATTGGAAAGAAAAAAAGAAAGAAAGAAAGAGAGAGGGAGAGAAAGGAAGGAAGGAAGAAAGGAAGGGGGAAAGAATAGTAGTACCTGCGGCCCGTGCTTTCCAAAGGTGTAAAGTGTAATTAGAGAGAGGATGCATAGGTCTGTGGAGATACGCATGAAATGGTAAGCACAAAGTGTCTAAGAAACGGGATTAATAATACTAATAATGTGAAAAGACAGCAAAGCCAGCATTCCAGAGGCAAGATTAAATGAGTGTTAGCAGTGTGGGCAGAAGAGGCTACCTGTGAGTTCAAACCTCAGCTTTGCCATAAGAGCTGCATAAAATTGGAAAAGTTTAACTAACACGCCTGATAAATTCCCTTTCTCCTTTTTAACTAGAAAACAGACCAAACTACAGACTTGGCGGGTTGGCGGTGAGGAGTAGTGATGATACAAGTGAAGTATTCAACAGAGTGCTGAGCCCTCACGGTAGTGTTTAGTAAAGGTTAATAATGAGATTAGGAATGGTGGGCGGGATAAATGGTCTTCATAAGTAGAGCTAAAGCTTACTGAATGCTTTTGGCGTGGGGGCCCTTCTGCCTAAGTTATCTCATTTAATTTCTACACCAACCCTTATAAGGTCATATGCAGTACGGAAGTTTAGAGGTGGGCAACGTCCACTCTGGCTCTGAGAATTTATTGTAAAGGATGCATAGGAGTTGAACCGGAAGAAAGGCAATGTGATGGCATGCCAGGCAGGGACTTGGTTCAGCACTGGGACATCAAACAAACATGCAGTGGAGTAAGAGGGCTTTATCAGTCATTTTAAAGAAGTCACACATTATCACCAAGAGTATGGCCACAGCAAACAGGTAGATAAGAGGATGCTGGGTTCAAGCAACTGCATCATAAGGAATAGACCGGGAGGCTGCCTTACACAGCAAAGCAGGGAACTGACAGGTCATCAAGCTGCTAACCCTGAAGAGCTTAGACGCTTAGAGAAAATCTGCTCACTGGGTCTTCTGAAGTAAGCAAGTAAATTAATAAATGGGCCTGTTTTCACATATACGAACTTAATCAAGCAGAGAGATAAATTCTGCTCATCAAACAATTATTTTGTTAATATGTCTATTTGAACAGTTTCTAAATTACTGTCTTCAAATTGTCTAACTGCATCGCACCAACACCAAGGTCAACAATATGTGATGTAGACATTAACACAACATGCTATTGCATTCCCTTGCCCATTGTGTCAATAGTTCAGGGACGGCGTGGTCAGCCTGGGGGGCCCTGGGATCTCCTCCCCTTCCTCTAGCAGTTCAAGTCAGTAGCTCCTCTCTGCCTAAGGTTTGACAGTAGCTGCCTGAGGAAGTCTGATATTTCTTCTAAGTATTCTCCCCGCTGCACCACAGATTCAGCCTTTTAGCGTGTGGGTGGTTTCTGCTTTTGTTTGTGGGTGGTTCTTTCATTGTGCAGAAGGGTTTTCTTCTTGATTCAGGAATTACCAAGAGTGGTGGCCTGCTTCATTGTGACATTTCTCAGTTATACATTGTTACGTTCCCAAAGCCAGTTAGGCAAGGTGTCCTGGGGAAATCAAAATTTATTATTGCCATTATGAAATTCTGAAATTAAGACCACCTTGCAAAACAACTGAATTATAAATGTGGTATGTCGTCTTGTTACCCAATCAATTGGCCAGTAACACGAGACGGTTATTAGATTGTGCTGTGCGAGGGTAACTTCCTCCTCCTAATGTGATGGAATTAATTCATACAACCTGATAACAAGGCTATTACAATGCGAACAATGGTTTGAAAGTGGCTTGCTGGAACAGCCAGGCACCATTGAACATTTCAGATCAAAGGTCTATTGAACAGAAAGAACAAATAGAATCAATTTCTTGAACTGTTTCTGCATTTCCAAACTTGCAACATTATACCACAGAATGTGACTTAATGAAGGACAGATGAGAAGACCAGAGAAAACTAGTTCTAATGCAACAATGAAAATTAATGTAGTACTTTGGATTTTTTTTCCTCTATGAAAACAAACTAGTTATTAAAGACAGCTTTGTATGGCTAAAATTCTGGATTTTGAAGCCAGCCAGGGCTTAGATAACTCACTTAGTTACAGATAACAAGGAGTAAAGAGATGCATTTGCCACTTTTCATCAAGGCTGCAAAGTTGCATGGTATAGAATTGATTTTTAAACAGCAGAGTACTTAACAAAGTGAGGTGTTCCTCTAACAGACATAGATAACAAAAGATACACAGAACATTTTACATAAAATCTGAGGTTAAAAGTTAAACAGTGACCACAATAAAATGTGTAGTGACTATGTTGAAAAACTACTTTTCTGGAAAAGTCATTTATATTAAAGCTTCCACCTCAATAAAAATGTAGTCTGAGAGTTGTTAAAATTCCAGAAAAAAAGGTAAAAAATATATTTATTTATTGAAAAACTTTAAACTCCTGTCAATAAGCCAGAATTTGTCCTAGGTTCTTTGGAATTAGCAGGAAATAAATTAGCAATAAATAGAGAGGAAATTATTAAGTGGATAAAATTTTATAGGAATAAAATATGGAATATTTGGAAGTGACTAGCATTTAAAATTAATTAAAGAGTAATTTTAAGAATAAAATGAGAAGAGAAAATTTATAAAACTAAAAATTATATAAATAAAATATTAACCTTCATTTTGAAATATCTAATCTTTTAAAAAATGTCATATAATTTGCTGCTTTAGGATATGCATCATGATTTTTTTATTTGTAGTATATCTCATCTAATTAATAAGTGGATCTTTTCTACATTTATTATTAAGAATCAGAGTTATGACAAAACTCTTATACTGTAAAATAAAGCAGTTATTAGCAATTACTACCAAATACCACCATCAAATTTTCCAGAAATATATATAAGATTCTATGTAGAATTTGTTGCTTTATTTTCATCTCTTCATTTTATCATTTGTTTTACTGAACAAAAGTATCCCAACCTAATTACTTTCATTTCTGGAAGTCAATAACTTAAAGACAAAAATATCAATGTAGCAATATTTTAAGTGGAAATATTTAAAAATAACACCAGCTCTACAAACATAGTGGTCGTGTAGACAAAACAGAATAAATAATTTCTTTAACCAAATCTTTAAGTTAAAAAATTTATTGACACACACAAGAACAATGAATATACACAGCTCAAAATCTAGACAATTACTTGAACACATGAAATAAAAACAATCGACATTATCTTTCCATTGTCAAATTTTAAAATCACAATTCCCAAAACAAAAAGAAATTCCATTAGATATGGCTAAGTTTAATTTTTTTTAAAAGTGGCCTATTAAAAGCAAGAATCAGGACTGATCAGATAGTTAAATATGTACTCAATTAATACTTTTCTACTGAAACACTCATGAAAATACAGAAGAGATAAGTCTTAGTAGCACTGGAAATTGAGGATATCAATCAGTGATCTCTCAGAGATTGGTAATAATTATCTTTAAATACTTTACAGTTCATCTGTATTGAGATTAGCAGTGAATGTATTGCTACATCTTTTAAGCAGAATAATACACAAAGAAAAAGGGTGGATATTAAGAAAATCCCTGCTGACTCTTCTTCCCTAATATGGTTTGGCCTGCACTGCTCCTTGCAAAGTCTTGTGATCATCAGACTTATGTCTCCTAAAGGGAGTTTTTTCCTGGGGCCACAAGGACTATTCACATCTTTCTCCTACCCCATCGTTTCCTTCCTGCCACCATCAGTTTCGAGGGAGGCAAAAGATCTAGCACAGGATTTTACTTGATGAGCAAAATCAACAATGACTGCAGATTAAAAAGAAGCCACGAAATGGTTTATTCTTTTAGATGATCATAGATTCATGCCCCCATTCAGGGAAAAAAAGAACCAAAAACTATTTCTGAAATTCTCACAAATAAATCTATCTCCTTATTATTAGCAGAACATAGACAAGGATAACCGACATTGATTTTCCCTCAACTTAGAGGTGGGAGAGAGTGAGTTGGTCAGCACTCAAATGGAACTTAAGGTGTAAAAAAAAAAAAAAACTATAAGATAGGATATAAAAGCCTGAGTCCTATAAAGAGAGTCTGCAAGCTGGAAGAAGGGAACAATGCTTAAAGAATACAGGGAAATATATCTGTGGAAAAAAATATTCTGAAACTATAACCCATAGGTATGTACCTGTGTTACCTTCTCAGGAAGAAAAAAGGTGGCATTTATATGGCCAGAAATGGAAGGTAAATGCTTTAAGGGCTGCTTATACAGAGTGAGATGTGCAAACAGCTGCCAGCAGTAAGAAACAAGGCAGGGAGACTGAGCAAGACTCCAGAATTAAAATCTTTATTAGAGGCAGAAAAGATCAGAACTTACATGCACAAAGTTGAATCAACAATGGAGAGAAACATTCTGCAATGTGTAATACAGAGAAATGAGACAAAGAGAGAAATTTTGACATAAAAGTGATACATATGAAAAATAGAGAGGAAGTAGCAATTTCACAGAAAGGTAGATGTACTGAAGATGAAAAAAGACAACTTGACGGGATCATAAGTCACGTGAAATTAATAAAAAGTAATTTTGAGCTCAAACTCTTTTGAATGTGCATTAAAGTAGTTTGACTCTGACTAGCAGAGTAGTGGAAAAATCAATAAGATTTTTTTTTTATTTCTAGAATAAAGATAAAAACAGGGCGGTAAAACGGGTTACTTACAAAGAACAAAATCAGACTGTTTTCCTACTGTACTAACAACCTGAAGACAATAGAGCAATAGTAAGATAATTTTGAAAAAGTAAAGCTAACGAAGAGATTTGATCTTCCCCCAGTAACTATAGTAAATTATGTGGTTACAATAGTGAACACAGTAATATTGAGTGCAATGTCAAAGAAATTGAATTGGTATCTGAAATACACTTATTAATAAAAGAAGATAATATATGATAAAAGATAAACATCATAAAACCATAGAGAAGGATGCACTAGTCACAAAAAGGCATTATTGCATGTTTGACTAGATGGGTCACTCCACACTCCACACCAGAATAAATTATGAATGAATTAAATAGCATCAATGGATCAAATAGCTAAATGTCTAAAAATATCAAAATCCTTTCAAAAATAAGCAATACAGATGAAAAGTAACTGACCTCAGGGTAGGTAAGGATTTTACTTTAAAGCATAAATGCAAAGGAAATCATATCCAAAGCAAAACAGAAATGTCTACACCAGGTTGAAATCTGGGTAGTAACATCTTGAGCAAAGTAAAAATCAAATAAAGTATTGTAGTTGGTAAAGGATATGTAACAGACAAAGATTAATATTTCCTTAGAGGAGTGCTTATAAATTATTAACAAAGTATTTGCACCTCATTGTGGAAAATTTCTTTAAGTTATTGATATTTGCATGTAATGGGATTTTGGTACACTTATCAATAGAACAGGTGGGTCTGTGGGACTGCCAGCCTGTATTCTGAATATACTCCCAACCACAGTGTCATTCACTGAGAATAATTTGGCTTGGGATATTTTCCTTTGGATCTTCTCAGTGTGCTCAGTGAAGTGGTAAAAATGATAACTATTTTCTAAATTGCTTGACTTTAAAAAAATCTTTTAACCAAATTCATAATGTATAGAAAATGACTTGGGATGCTTTTTTCAACTGGAAGGAGTATACTAATCAAATCAGAGTTTTTGATTCCTGGATTATATTGTTATTTATCTTCATAGAAAAATTGTCAAAATCTGATTGGGTGAATTGTAATTCATATTTTACCTTATTAATAAGGAAGGAGCAGATATTAATTCAAAGCTCAAGAATCTCAACCATCAGCAGTGAAGGAACACACAAAAATTAAACAAAATCGTGGAGATTGTGAAATTTAAGAACTGGATGAGCATGTTGACTGTAAGGATCATGACTTGGGTGAGACTCACTTCTTTCATATGTGATGACAATGACAGTTTTGATGGCAAAAAAGAAAAAAAAAAGTTCAGCCTCCTGTGCTTAATACTACTGAAATCCTTAAGATCCGTAAATCTATATCTTTATCTCTGCTGTCTCTGCATTTCAGAGCTTTTTATTCTCTCTTTAGGGATTTATTAATGGAAAAGTTTGAGAAGCAGTACTTTAATGAGTTTATAATGTCTTTGTAAAATAATAATACTGTGTTTATTAACTGTATGGGATGTTATACATCTACTAAGTACCGACCTTTCAAAGTAGTCATGATTCATTCATTCTTTTCTTTATGACAGACAAAATGCTGTAGGTATCTCCTATGCACAACTTCATGTGTTCGGAGATCAGTATACAACTGCAAAACCATTATCACAATCAACATCATAAAATCTCCATCACCTCAGAGATCAGTATACAATTGTAAAATAATTGTGTTACAATCAACATCATAAACTCCTCCATCACCTCCTATAATTTCTATATAAATTAGAAATAATAATATAATAATAATTCTATATAAATTAGAGCATGTGAACATAATGAACACATATTTGAAAATGTTAGCATAGGAATATTTCGCATGGGAAACATGTCCAACATAGTACTTTCTCTTGCTCAAAGAAGTCTACCAAACACGTAGCCTCCTAAATAAGAAAGCTTGTTTTATTTCCTGGAGAATCTAAGATGTTCTAAAATTTTTTTAACAATTCTTTGAAATGTATTTGCTTAGGAAAGGCAGCATGCAGCAGGGTCTTTCCTTTTCACCCCACCGGAGAATTTTCTTTCAATAAATATCAGAGTTGGTCCTGATTTAGTCTTTAAATGCCAATTTTTTCTACTTCACTCTTAAGCTAAATATTTGTTCCCTTCCTGGTATCTTCAACATTACTTGATGATAACATACCCATATTTTACCTTAACCAACTTGGCTGTCAAATGTACATTCACATAGATTTAACAACCATCTTGCTCATCTGAAAATATGAAAACCAAGCGTGCCATTCTATTGCTATTTTAGAGGTCATTTAATCTCATTTTTGAATCTAGATTGTGAGATATATGTATATACATATACACATAATATACATATATAGGTACACACACACACACACACACACACACACACACACACACTAAGAGTTTTTACCTGACTGGCATTACATTTGTTTAAAAGAAAAAAAAGAATACTGGTTTGTACAAGATGCAAAAAATCTTTTACTCCTTCTGTTCCAATTCACAGCCGTATACACATCTATTTGCCATTCTTTGCTAACACAGGACTCATTTTGTTTTTTCACATTCTTGGGAATTCCAATCAGTTTAATTGTTTGACAGAATTGTCCTGCCTTTCCTCTGAAGGTGTAGATTTTTCAAGTGCCAGCAACATATACTAGAATATTTCCCAGGAGTGGCAGCTAATTGCAACTTGGTTTACTGGGACTTTTGTTTGAGGGCCTTTTTGTTTGTTTGTTTTATACCAATATGCTCTACATTAGAAAAATAGGACTTAAAACTGATGCTTTCAAAGAAAAAAAACCCTACACTCTGTAAAATTACTTTGCCTTGATGGCTACATACATACAGTTGAATTGCAATCATTTTTCACTGACATTAGTTGGTACTTTTGCTAAATTAAAGTAGTTTTTACTTGTTGTAACAAATCTAGAACATTAAAAATGAGGTTTATGCCTCATGCTAAAAATATAGATGGCTTTTTTCCCAAAGAAAATGTGTTCTTTTTGCTACTGAACAATTTATATTAACAGCCCTCATTTCTTCTTCCATCCCATCTAATATTATCTCTTTAGTATAGACCCCAAAAGGGTATCACTCATACAACTGGATAGGAAAACAATCATAATTTCCCATGCTAAATATGTGTATTCCAGAAAATAATTGGTTTTTCAACAAAAGCGCTCTACGGTATATTTTCTTAGCAGATCATTTCCTGACAGTATAACAATATGGACACAACATGTATACACTTTGTACCTTAAAAGATGATATAGAAATTTCTATCACTAGAACACACACTTATTTGATGATGTAAGACATATATTAATTCACTATTGTAAAAAGGAATACACCTATTTCCAGTCAGTTACTAAACGCAAACATTTTCCAACCCTTACTTCAGTTTTGTCATCCTCAGAAAGCATTTCACCCTGAAATTTGACCTTTAGTTCTCATAAGTCATGCATCTGACTTGGGCTTAAATAATTATTGATGGAAATTTTCTAAGTTCTCAACACTTCTGAACTAATTTTAAAACAGATATGAGTTGGTATGCAGTTTGACATATGTTTTTTAATAACTTGAACTCTAGTTTCATACTCAACAGTGTTTATTAAAGGAGCTGAATGGTTCTTTTAAATGAGTCATTATGTTACCATCAATTACAAGTACACAATAAATTATGTTAAATGTGCTTTCATCTCTGGAATGGCTTGATGAAATTTTATTCCATTTAAATAACAAAAACAACCATTTATTTAGATTGAGCAGGTTGTATCAGGTGATTTGAGTATTTCGTTGTGCCAGGATTGTGGTAGGGTCTATTACTAGTTAACCGTGTATACCACACCTCTCCCTGCAGAGGCCCTGCATATGGGAGGGTTCTGCATCTGTGCTTTGTTGACTCTTGACTCCCTTAGTCCCAAGAAATGAAGACAGACCTGACATATGTTAAGTAGGAGATTTAAAGGCCAGCATGTAGTCTGCCATCTATTTCAGAGAGACGCTATTCCATCAACATAGAACTCAGAGTGAAGACAGTGTAGAGCCAAACAACAGAAGTTTGTTCCTAAACAGTAAATTACCCTATCTTGGCTAATAAAGGAAACATCAGTTTAATTTTGGTAAATCAAAACTCTGATGATATTTGGTCTTTTGTATCATTCCACTAAAATTTTCTTCATTAAATTATTGTATCTCTTTTATTAGTTTGGAAATGTGAGTGAATACTGAGCAAAGTTTATGGAAAAAATGAAGTATAAGGATTTTGTCCATACAGTGGAAACCTTATGTAATATAATACAGGTGGTCCCTCCAATGTCTCCCTACCTCTGATTCAGGTTGGATTCATTGAACTAGAAAATTATTACACTCTCAGAAATATTTCCCCTTTAATAAGTAAATTTAACAAATTCATATGCTAAGTGAGCAAAGTAAGTAATAAACATGAATTAGCAATCATAGATGTATAACATTTCCAAATAGTGTCTTTTGTAAAAGCCATCTAATTCCTTACAATGGCAACCACTGACCACTTTCAGTATGCCCTGTTCTGTGTTCCAGAAAAGTTAGCAGGATTCACCAATAGCAAGTAAGTGCATAATCCAAGTATTAGTTCCTTTCTTAGATCCTGTGTTTGAAAATATCTCAGCTACTTTCTCCAAAGACATTTTCATGATTTGATTTGTATTACACTGGAAAAAAATAATTTTGCTTGGCTTTAGAAGATAAAGTAACATGTGTTATCAAAATGGCATTTTATATGGGGTGGGAAAATTGATTTAAAACAAACTGTGAATAAAATAAAATAAAATAAAATAAACTGTGAAACAAGGGACATAATAGGAATAAATGGGAAATAGTTGAGTGTTATTTAATTTCTTAAACATAAATTAGACATTTTTGAAAACTGACTTTTTCCAAGATTCTGGAGTTCTACTCAATACTGTGAAAAAGTAATAACTGAACGCACAACTTCTAAAATAACTATGATAAAAGTATCATTTCATTTAAAACCTAGGCTTTGATGTAACTGAATAATTTTATCTCCTGATTTTCATCAGTTTCTGTTCCTGAATTTAACCTAACACAGATTTAGAAATAATAAACCTTATTAAAATTTTTAAATTTAATTAAATAATTCAAATAAAATTTTAATCCAAGACATCATCATATCATGCAGCTTTAATATGAATATACTATGCTTGTCTTTGGGTTTAATTATGTTAGAAAAAAACTCCAGAAAGAAATCAATAAATTAAACATATTAAACATTTTTGGAAGTAAACCTATTTGAAATAAACACGTTTTGGGAAGAAATAAAGAAACTAAAAATCATATTGATGAAGGCAGTTATGGGAATTGTATATTTGCCTTACACAAATAAACATCGTCTGAAAATTCTCAGGAATAATAACACTTTCGATGCGGACATCTTTCAAGATTAAAGAAATTGCTAGAATCTTTAATTCCAAAAGCCAAAGCAATGTGGTCTTTATGTTTTTCTTCACTAATGGTTTTTAACATGGAGGGTTATTTTCAACTTTTAAGAACAAATAAAAAATTATCATTTGCAATGAAAATATGACAAGGATCATTTTCTTAGGTCATTTGCGAGCTTTTCCATCAGCAGCACAGAAATCAAATTTCTTTTCTTTCTCCCAGAAAGTCTTGAAGTGCCAAAACGTTTTGGTTATATTTAGATTTCCCCATTGTAGCTCTATCTGCTCTTAGGTCTTACAGCTCAATTTTTAGGTTAGAACCTCTATGGTTGCTGGCCTAGCAATGACCTGTGACAACCCTGGATCCTGTTGGTCCAGACTATTTTAAAAACTAGTATAGACATAAAAACCCTCTAATTTTTAAGAAGCCAAGAAAGATACTATCTTGAAGACTCTGAACATGCTGTTCCATGAGCATTTGCTGTCATTTTTTTCCCTTGTAACTTTTGAAGCCAAATTATGTTTCCTCCACCTAATGTTGCAAAAACTTTGGGTGAAAGCCCAAAGTGCTTCTAAGACTCTGGTATGGTTCTGTGTAACCTGGCATCTTTCCTGGAACTTAACTTTGTTAGGCATCTATTTCTATAAACAAACTGTGTAATAGAAAAGACACATGACCAGATGAAATGCCACTACCTACATTTGCTCTACAACCTTGTAAGGAGCCAGGGCTTGGTCATTAATAATTAGACACTGACACCATGAACTGTGGTTCCATAACCTTTTAAAAAGCCTTTTATGCAGGTTGAAACTGGCTTTCAAATCTGTCATCATTTATCATGAAAATCAAGCTATTGAATTTTATTTGTAGACATATTACTTGTATCAATCAGCTATTGCTCTGTAACAAAGTAGGTCAAAATTTAATGGCTTACAACAAGTATTGATTTGCTTAGAATCAGGAATCTGGGTTATACTTGAATATTCTCATATAGTAATGCAACCAGAAGTCCTGGACCTACATTACCAGGTAAGTCAGTACATTGGGCAATAGGCCTGTTTCTGGATGCCTTTCGTACACCAGGGTGGTTATCCATAACTTATCAGTGCCTGTGGCAAGTCCAGGCTATGGTGCAAACTTCTTGACTCAGGTCTTTATGACAGAAAATTCAATGAAGAATTAGAGTATCATGTTGCTATGGAGTTTGTGTCAGGGTCCAATACAAGCTTCCCAGCAAATGTTTCTGGGTTCTGAAGGCTTTACCTCCTATAGTAAATAAATCATCACCATTGTTAAGTAGCTCCTGGCCTATTATTGGGTCAGAATAGAGACTGAGTACCTTATCATAGTACATCAAGTGACTACATAACTTCAGCTTCCCATGATGAGATGGGGAATGCCAAATCCACAGAAATGTAATTTTGGGAAGCAACCCATGGATGGAAATGCTGTATTCAGAATTTGGTCCAAGTGGGTCCAGAGTGCCTAAGTAACTTACCTGAACATATGGCTGAAACTTTTATTTTATCTATCACTGTTTTACCAGGGCCTCTCTCTGCGATTCCACCTATGGCCTCATGGGGGGTTCTTTAAAGCCAGCTGATGAAAGATGAAAAGCTGAAGCCTGATTCATGGATGGCTCAAATATGCTGGTGAGCACCAAAAAATGAACTGTAGGTACACCAAGGGCCCACTCTGGGGTTACCCTCTAGGACAATGGGGAAGAGAAATCCTCAGGAAGGGATAGAAGCAATAAAGTTGAGTTATAGGGAGTAGTGTAGCCTGAAGTAAGGATATAGACTGATTTCTAGAAAGTGGAGAATGCTTTTGCTGGTCAGTCAGAGGCCTAGAATCAGATGATCTGGAAGACTAGAGACAAGGAAGTCTGGCAAATGTCAGTAGACTCACGGGAGTAAACACAGAGCATGTAGATCTTTGTATTTCATCTTAATGTCGTAATGTCTACCAGAGTAAGTCAGTGTACCAGATGATTTAATCAGTCAAAGTTTCCTCCAGCCTCTGTCTTTAGCCACTCAGAACTTGCAAAATGGGCTCATGAATGGAGTGGCCATGGTGGCAGGGATGGAAACTATGCACACATCCAAACAGAATGCCTCCCTTTCACCAATGCTGATGTAACTCCTACCACTGCTGACTGCTCAGTCTTCTAGCAACAGAGGCAGGCCCTGAGCCCTTCAAGCAGACCAACCAGGTACACCTAATGGCAAATTGACTGTAACAGACCCTTTCCATCCTTGGGGGAACAGTGATTCATCCTCACTGGAATTGACATCAGCTCTGGATACGGGTTTGCCTTCTCTGCCTATGATGCCTCTGCCTGCCCCACCATTCCATAGTTTTAAGAATGCCCAACTTTGCAACAGAGGACCATTCACAACATTGTCTCAAACCAGGGAAGTGAAGCGAGTACAATGCTGGACACATGATCCTGGGATCCACTGGTTTTAGTGAATAACACATTAATAGATGTAATCAACCTAATAAAATAATAGAATTACTTGGGGAAAAGACCTTGTTTGATTGGGTTGCTATATTCCAAGTGCAGTATATACACTGATCAATATCTGAAACATGTCACAGTGTCCCCAGTAGCCAGAATACATAGATCCAAGGACCAAGAGGTAGAAGTAGGAGTTGCTCCTGTTAGTAACCCATTTGTAGCATCTATGCTTCTAGGTTTTTCAACTTCAGCTGGATTAAAAATTCTTGTTCTTGGGATGGGAAATAGATTTGTTTCTAGCACAGATTAGTAATGGTATCTCTGAACTTAAAGCTATAGCCACTCCTTGGTGACAGTGGATACTAAAGATGTTGGCCAGCAGGAAAACCAAATAGCTACTCTACTCAGGGATAATTGGCCCTAATTATAATGAAGAGGTCAGGCAGCTTCTGCACAATGGGATCAGGAGAAATGATTCAGGAACTCAGGAGATTCACTGATTTGTATCTAGGTGCTTCCAGGCCTAGAGAAAGCAGTGAACTTTCAAGTGCAGTGAACAGAGACTGGCAATGTCAAAAAATTAAGAATTCAGGGCTGTCAGATATGAAGGTCTGATTTACCTCATGAGGCAAACACAACTTACAGGCCTGACTGATACTGAGAAAAATTTAGAATGAGTGGTGGAGAGGGTGGATGATGAATATCAAATATGGCCTCAGACACTGATGGAATAGAAGAATGTAGTTTTTCCACTAAAACTTCTTTATCAGTTTTCTTGTAGAGATGGAGCCCAGCCACCATCTTGAAGACTCTACAATGGACAAGACTTAACCAGAGGTACAAGTCAATTTGAGTATTCCAAGGAGGACTGAATCAAATACTTCTTGTGTCCTGCCTTACATCCTCTTGCCTTTACTGTGACTCCAGCTGCAGCAGGTGTAAACAGTTCTGTGTGGGTTTCAAATCCCTTTGTGTCGACTGTATCTTGGCTCAAGATTTATCTTGCACTTTCTGCCATGGATATTCAGAGTCTATGGACCTTCTCATCTCAGAGGCAACCATAACCAAAGAGGTGAGAAGCTGATGGACAAATGCTTTGTCCTGTCAATCCTTGGGTGGAAAATTCTGACAAGCATCCAGCCACTCTATGAGCAACTCAATAAAGGCCCTGCATTGTCTTTTCTCCTTTCTCCATTTCACTCTTGCCAGTACTGAATTCTTGGCTTTCTGGGATTACCTCCTAAATAAACTAGTTGCAACACAATCCCCAGTCTCAAACTTTGCTATGACAGGGAACCCAGCCTAGTCAGAAAGCATATATGGCAAAACTATTTTCTTAAAAAGAATTCAAAACTAGCTTCCTCTGAAAGGAAAGGATCACCCCTCCACTGAGATGCAGCTGTCACTGTCATAAAATCTAGCATAAACAAATACACCATCAAATGCCCTGCTATAAAACATAACATCTAGCAATTACATACTAAAGGATTTAAGGTGACATCATTCATTACAGTATATGAATGATCCTCCTGACTAAATGGGAATTTAGTGTTAAGTAGCTGTAAAAGCTGCCAAAAAGCAAATGTTATTGAAACAAACATTAGAAACTTATGACTACAACCTGGGGCATCCTGACCAAAGCTACTATCTCTCTTATGGAGCCATTAGAAACCACCATAGGGTTGTATCCAAGTCGATTAGGAGAACAATTTACTAGAAATTTTATACTTATAGATGAAAGGGGCAGGGGCATAATCATTATTGATTTCACTTTCTTTGTCAGGTGTTATTGTTGTTGGTGTTTTCTTATATCCTCTCCCTAAATAGAGACAGAGTAAGGGTGAGGAATTGAGCAATCTTCCCAGGAAAGATGAGCAATGTTCTTTCATGAGTCAAATGAAATGTTGTGAGGAAGGAAACATTTTAAGTGGCAAAAGAAGCTAGTAACAAGGGTAATACCAAGTATGCATTCACAGTGAAAATCTTAACTGAGAAACTTAAAATAAAACCCACAGTCTAACGTTTAAAAATAGGCATTTACAAGCTTTCTTGCACAGGGTAATATTTATTCAATATTATAATTCTCTAAATTTAGTGCAATGGCTCTTTGTTATCTGACTTTTACTGAATCATAAGGGGATTAATGATATAGGCAAATATCCACTAGAAACTGAGTATTAACTATCAGATATCATCCTTGAATATCCGGGATTAAACTTCAACTCTCCTCTTGGGGCACTTTTAACTCATTATCTCCTATACTCTTCAGAGACCTGTGATCTGTATAAATATCCACTTTAAGGATGAGGATTTTCACTATGTATAAGGAGACATCCCACAGTTATTAGAAACTTAAAATATATACTAAAAATGTAAAGGTAAACTTACTGCTTCTAATTAAGAATGAGTTAATGCACTGAAGCTTGAGAAACAGTGAAATTTCTTAAATTACATTTTAACTATTTTGTTTCCGGTAAAACACACACTTCAGCTGAAAAATATTTGCCATTTAATTTGTAAATCCCTGAAGAAAGACGAAATCATAAGTCTCCTAAGTCATTAAAAGTTAATCAGATTTCTTTAATATAACAATTGAATGACTGGGAAGAAATCTGGAGTTTTATGAAATCCTACAGATTTTTCTCTTTCGACATTGTAAATTATGTTATTTCTGAAATCAAACTCAGTGAGTGGTAACAAAAAAATGCGTGCTGGGATCCTGATAAGGAATTTATAGCGTCTCATGTATATTCTTATTTAAGCAATACAGTATATCTTTAGATTCAATAAATCTTCCTAATATTTGACTACATATTTATTTGCTAACAGATATGAGTGTCTATAAAATTAATCAGTCAATAACAGCCAAGAGTAAACTCCTTAGATAAGCCATATACCAATATACTTTTATGTTCAGGACAAAAGATACACAAGTGAGCCATTGCTTCCCCTGAATCCTTCGTTCTGTGACAGAGAGAAAGGACTGCCATCAGGTGAATGACATTTAGGGCCAGGGGATTTCACGTCTATATTTTACCACATAAAGACAGCCCTCCTTCGAATACCTAGCCAGAGCCCCCAGCCAAAATCAAACCAGTGAAGTCAGTGCTGAAACACCAACTAGCCACCAGATGGCAGCAATGTTTTTATGAATAATGCAGCATTCTGTGCAGTCCATCTAAGATTTCCTATGTTAATAATAGAACAATCCTTACTTTAGTAAAAGGACAGATTTGTTCATAATGAAGCCAGCCATTTTTTTTCATGTCACTGGTTATATTTTGTGGGGTCTATTTGCTTTCTTGTATTTGGGTACCCCAAAATATTTATTTTCTTACACTTTAAACACCAAAGTGCTGTTGAATTTCATTTTGATATTGTGGTAGAAAATGCCTGTGGCTTGAAACAAATATTTTCCTTTCTGATGGACAAATAACATCTGTGGTTGTAAATGTTCCAGTGTAGCTGTCAAAAGAGAAGGGTTTCACATAATTTCCTGCCACCCTCATTGGTACATCCTACACATCAAAAGAGTATGTTCATAACCTCCCTTTCTACGAATTGATTTCAAATCTACCACAGATCTCAAATATCAGAAGCTTGTCTTCTACTTGATGATGGGTGTTTGAATTTTGAAAAATGAAGCTTTGCTTAAATGCAAGCTGAAAAAAGAAACACAAAAACCATCAAGTCTCAGGCAACCCCCCATATCAGTGCCTCTTTTCCCTTTTGGAGCCAATTGCAGTAATTAGTTAATTTTGCCACTAAAGTTTTTGGTTTGCACATGTTCACCAAGGAACTCAGGCTGGTAGAATTTCCCCAGTGCTGGAAATAAAATGTTAGGCAAATTGGTGGGACTAAAGCCAAGAATCTAATAGTGCTCTTCTAAAACAGAAACCATCTAAACCCTTGATGTGAATGTTCCTTTCTTGGTCATTATCTGATCTGTTATCTGAAAACAGTTCAAACAGCTCCCTTCCTGATTTCTCCTCAACATCAGGCATTTTATTTCATTGTTTCACTTAGGTCATCTCTCAACATCCTGTTTTGTTAAGATAAAATTTAGAGCAGCCTCCTCTTTTCTTCAAATAACAAGACTCCTTCACTCTTCTGCAGTGTTTTATATTTTTGCTTTTGAATATTTATTTTCTACCAAATTTTTAGTAACACATTTAACTCATATATTGAGAGATTCTATGCATAGATTCTACAAGTGGCCTCTCCAATTCTGTATGAGTGCTGGCATTTTCCTTTCATCTTAAACTTAGTGGGTTTCTCCCCCCCTTGTGTTCATTTCAAACCTTTGTTTATGGACGCTTGCTTTGTTATTTTCTTATACTCCTTTAAACATTGCTCTGAGGTTTGAGAGTTTTGCTCACCACTGCCCAGATTTTTCTCCTGCTCAGTGGCTTGTGGCATATAAACACTGTGAATATATATATATATTTTTTTTTCTCTTGCTTTCAGAAGCAGCCTCATTACCTTATGTTTCTAAAAACTGAATGGCATTGACTATTTATCTGCCAGTGATCCTGGGCTGTCCAAAAGCACTCAATTTTATTTTGCCTTGTGTCATCCTTATGGACAAGCTGTAAAATGTGATACCATTTACTGGCCCCATCTATTATGTACCAGCTTTAGGGATTAGGTCGTTCCTTTTTCTGGAAGAAGCCTGTTTGCCATTAAAAAAAAAAAAAATCATACTCAGCATGAAATAAACATGGCTGCTCTCTTTAAAAATATATAGTAAGTGTTTTGAAACAAACATGGAAAGGGGATCCAGTGGCTTGAATGTTGTCTTGCCAGTATCAATGTAATATCTTCTGGACTTTACAAGATGAAAGTCACAAATGGAGAACCATTGCACTTGGTGATTCTACTTGGATCTCATGAAATCCCCATCAGGCTGTGGTAGCTTTTGCTCAGGTGGGCATGCATGGCCTGAAGTTCCAGGTTTGATTTTGTGTAGCTCATTTAACCTCACTCTGCTTCTGTGGACATGAGGAACTATACTGTCAGCCCATGAGTGGCACAGTGACCATCACACCAGTCCTCAAGGAATAGAGTATGTTCCGTGAAAGGAGGTGGTTTACATCATGTCAGCAAATGAAGAACAGCGTGTTGCATTTAGCCTTGTGTCAAATTAAAATCCAAAATTTATTCCAAATGCACAGCTCTTATCTTTGAGCAGACAGAGCCGGCCATTCCAGGAGACAATGTGAAGTGAGCTAACCAGTGATCTAAGCTCATTAGGTCACATGCATCCATTCTTCCACCAAAATGTTAGAAGGATAAGAAACCAAGTTGACATTTTTCTTTTCTCTAAATCTTGATTTATTTTATTTTGGAATCTTAAAATCTTGGTTCCCTTGGCTAATTTGGTACTAAAATTTACTAACATGGCTATTGTCAATCTTTACTGTCATCCTGTTGCATTCTGCTTTGATAATAGTTCAAAAGGAAATGAATACACAAAGATTGCATCTGGCCCTTCAGTAGGAAGTGGAATAAAGTAGCTGTGCAAAATGTGTAAATACCCTCATAGACTACTAAGCTTCATGGGATCATCAGGAAAGATACACTTGCTATTGTTTCCTCTAATAGTATACTCAGTTTCTCAGTATCTTCATTCGATACTTGAGACTATTTTTTTTCCAGAGAACTTTAGTCCTAAAAAATTGAACCTTCAAAAGGACAGTGGTCCCCAAGTCACCTGGTCTGAAAAAATAGGCGTGTTCTTTACTTGAAGGGTGTATTCTCCATCCATCAACCTGTTTCTGTTTTTCCTTTCATCAGTCAGGCTACATGTTCCTTAGGTCTCACCTTGGATTCTTACAGTCAATTTTATTTCCTGCCCCCAGGCTCTTTGCTTTGCTGTAAATCTTAGACACCCTGACATTAATATTCTTAAATCAAAACCTCAGTTACAAAATTATATCACTCCATTCATCAAAATTCTTCTGTGCAATCCCACTGGCAAAAGTGAAGGCAAAATCATAAAAATAATCTTATCTCTTTCCCTTCAATAAGAAAATCACTATTGTCCCAATATTTCAGTGGGGGAATAAAGAGAGTTACCACTGTCTCTCTTTCATTTTTGAGCAGAGTTGCTGCACTTGTTTCTAGGTCCCCTTTTGCAAGTTGCTATCAATAACATGGTAGAGCCTTTCAGAGCAAGATGCCTGTCTCAAAGTATTTACTGGGAAAAGACAATAATTAATTAATTAAGACAATATAATTAATTATATTGATTAGACACTACATTACACTATTTTTATATAATAATAGAATATTCAAAATGATTTCTGTAAAGTTTGAGGACACACATTCTTAGTTACAAAATAAATAAAAATATTTTCACTCAGGGTATTAAATCTTAGTCGACTGGATAAGTTCACAAGGCAGTACAGAGGAGAGAAGAGGAACAGAAATCCTGAATTTTTTCACACACATATCGAGGTATCCAGATCCTTCCAAAATCCACATCTGGAATTTCCCTCAAAGCTTTGTGAGATGACAGGGTTAACAGATGAATAATAATACCTGGTTGCATTTATATTAAAATCAGCCTTTTGGAGTTGCCTTCAAATACGGATTGCCTCATTTTAATGTTAACACAGATGGGAGACAGGTGAGGGAAGGACTATTATCTCTTATTTCCTTGGTGTGAAAAACTCTTAAATTGGAGGAAGGAATCCTGCCCTTGGTTTTACCTACAGTTACAACTGACGTAGCCAAACTGGAACATGTGTCCCCAGACTCGCGTGCTCTCCCCACTGAACCTTCTGAATGATAGGTGAATATCTAATAGGTAGATAAAATGACTGGGGACAAGCTAGAAAGCAAAAACAACAAAAACAAAAACAAAAAAAAACCCAACTGTATTAGACATTAATGCCGCTCTTACTCTGGTTTATTTTTAATGCCATGCCTTTTAAGATACTGTGAGTAATTCTCTAAAGTGAAACCAGCTTTACTCGAAATCTAATGCATATATGAATGTGGAAGAATCATCCTTTTGCATTTAGTCTAACTACAAGCATTGAAAAATGAAAGAGAAAATTGGTAAAAGCTCAGATTTATTTTAAACCACCACTTTTAACAGAAGGAAATTGATAAAAGCAAAATACCGGTAGTTTTCCTTTAGGCTTAAAATAACATTTTCCGAGATGTTATTAAATTATCTTCGCATTAATAAACTTAAGGAGTACTTAAACATTTTAAACTAAGACATACTCAGATCAGGAAGAGCAATCAAATTATGTTTAAATGTAAAGCATATCCATGGAAAATATTACATGAATATGTTTAATATACATTATAGCCAGAAGACCCCCAACTGAAGAAAGATAATACAAGTAATGATAAATCTATTCTGAGATTCACTTTACTTTTAGGGACAGAACCTGTTCCCCTGAGATGTATTTAGATACTAAAAAAGGAATCTCAAATCCAGGAAATTCAGTCATGATTTTTGTCGAGGTTATAAATTGGTGCCAGGGAATGAAAACGGACTTTCATCGTGTTGAGTCATTTAACTGCCTTTTTCCCCCTGTCTTTCAAGCAGGTAAATGATATAGTTCTAATCAGCCATAATTCATTAATAGTAGAATTATCTTGTTTAAGGCACATAATCTATAAATGAGTCTGCTGCGTGTTCATGGGTAAATTTTTAAGTTTTATTTGAAAGGAAACTCAGGAACACTGAGGCCTACTCACTGTCTTGCTGTGAGAAACAGAAAACCTTTAGAGTATAAATGATTTCATTATCTTAGATAAATAATCCTCTACAGTCATATAGGTTGTAATGAAAAGGACCAAGGAAACAGATAGGATGTTTCTTATTCTTTACCCCTATTTACAAAAGTGAGTAGAGTGGACACTCAGGAATTCATCTTGGAGGACAGAGCCTATATTGTGGACACAATATCTTAAGATTTTTTTCTGACAGTGAATTCTTTTTTTTAGCTAACAGAATGCCAATCTAACCTTAACAGTAACAACTGAATGAGTTGAAAGGAGTCCAGTCCTCTGGTGTAGTAAGTACAAAGCAGTATGCCGTATAGTCTCTTTCTTGTTGTTCTCTGTGAGGAGAAAAGCTCACTTACACAAGAGTAAAGAATGTGCACGTGCTAAGCTAAACAGCCTGGACCATCTTCTATTTAAAAGGGGGTATCTCCTTGGATGTGGTCAATGTTTTTGACACAGAGCATCTTTGGACGTGATAGACACATCGTGAACTCCCTTCCCCTGACTTTCAAAAATATTAACTCGGAGAGAGCCTTTTGTTTGAAGGAAGGAAACCTGAGTGAAAAAGTTCCTTCCACTTGGAAACAGGAAGATATTAATGGTTAAAAAAAATTACTTATTGTTTTAAATCCCCTTGTAGCCATTTGCTCAGTTGAACTTCCCCCTGAAAAGCTTTGTAAGTGCAGCTGTATCCACGGCGAAAGAGAAGGGGACAGAGAACCCCGTGTGTCACAGCTACCGCCTGAAATACTGCCATCCTGTAACAGGGTTTTATTTAGTTATTACAACTATCTCTCTGTAAATGACAGTTAGGATTATTTAAGATTATGTTGTAATCCTTTTAATCCTCAGTGCTTTAAATTTCAGGCTAAACACCAAAGAGCAAACTAGCACTTAGCAGGAATGTTTAAAACGTGTGATTTGAACATAAATCTTTTTATTCACTCTTTCCCTGATGAAGACCTCGCTTTGCTCTTAAGTTAACTAAGAAAACTTGTACCAGAGTTCATTACAAATCACTCGGTTGCTAAATGCTTTCTCGAGCTACATCAAACTTGTGATGGTCCTTGACAATTATGCTAAATGCGGAATTAAATGAAGGTTAGCAGCAATGAACATTTACTGATATAACTTAGAATTTGCGTGACCTTTTGTAAGTACAACATGCCTTTCTGGGTTTGTGTGTACGCGTACGGAAATGGTCATTCTATTTCCTAAGGCAAGCTATTAGATGCAGGTACATACATGGACACACATACATTATATCACAATCATACATTTGAAACACATACTAGGATTTGTCTATACGTACTTTATTATAGAAGCTCCTAATGATTTAAAAAAAATAAACCATTTATTATTAAGAAGTACCAATTAGGCCAAAGAGTTTTCTGTTATAAAACAGGCAGGGTGCCTGGGTGGCTCAGTCGTTGAGCATCTGCCTTCGGCTCAAGTCATGATCCCAGGGTCCTGGGATCGAGTCCCACATCGGGCTCCCCGCTTCGCGGGAAGCCTGCTTCTCCCTCTCCCATTCCCCCTGCTTGTGTTCCTGCTCTTGCTATCTCTCTCTGTCAAATAAATAAAACCTTAAAAAAAAAAAAAACAGGCAGATGTTCTTGAACTCAGTCAGTGAGCATCATTCTGACTTACTGAGAGTTGTTGAATACCAAACCTTAAAACTTAATTAATATTGTCACTGTTATGTTACCACATACCAATCAAGTAAGATTGAATCTACATCAAGAGTTTAGTAAGGCTTTGACTATGAAGGAAATTTGGCTTTTAATACAAAAAGAAAATGAACACCTTAAATGTCCCAATGGCATATATAAATGAACGAGACAAATGAAATCCTTCCATTTTTGTGTGTCACAGATGTGTGCTTTTGAGTCTTCCAGGCGCATAATTTTTATTTGTTTTCCTATTCATGTTAAGTTCGGCTTCTCTACAGACATTGTAATTATGTGGCATATAATTGCTAATCCATCAACTTTTTAAAGACAGATTTCAAATTTTAAATTATTTCTAATTTTGCTCTTCTTTGATTTTTCTTGAACCAAAAATCTCAATAGTCATTTACTATCTGTAATCTATAATTCATAGACTGAGATTGAACACCAAGCCTAATTCAAACTTGGAATTTTAAAGCTATTTCTGATGTAGCACATCAGCTGAAGCTATGATGGTCTTTTTCAGTCAGGAAGAAACACTTCATTATTCTGTAGGTAATGAAACCCTTGTACACACACACACTCAAACACCCAACAATGCCTTAATACCATGTTTTTGAGACATAATCATGTTTATTCTGATCATTTGAGAGTTAGACCAGCTAATGTATCTAATCAAATATTGATGCAAGTCATCTAGATTTAGCTCTCTGGCAAATCCTTTCCTATGCTTTTTTGTTAACAGAACTATAAAAGCTATTTATATTGTTCCTCTCAAAGGGTTTACCCTTGTAGTCCGTATCTATGGAAACGTATTAGTAAATTTTACCTAAGTTCATGTGTTTGGGTAATGAAAAGATGTCAGCATGACAAGAAAATCACATGATTCACCCCAAAAAGAATGAAGTAGGAAATGAAATTGGAATCTTTCTTTAGCTTTGTTATTCACAGCATCCTTATAATCACTTCTTTCCTGTTTCTCTAAACTACAAGGATACAAGACAAAAAGAGTTAAGCTGGATATAAGAACACTGTGTCCCATAAACTACTTACGTACCTTACAAACAAAAGTAGCTGGCAAAGCTACTCCAAAAAGCTACCAAAAGTGAGAATAGTTTTTTTTTTAATATCTTTGGAAGTACCTATATTCAGAAATATAAAAAGCAAGGAAAAATTATAGCAGGAGGCAGTCAGTCATACAAGGAAAGATCAATCTCATATCATTAATATATATTATCATACATATCATCAATGCAGGTGGCTTAAATATAAATCGATGTATATTATGTTCAAAGCTATGTAAAATTATGCATAAATATTCTTCTTCCATATTGCAGTCCTATATACATTGTATATATTTCACCATCCTCATCTTTTATCTAACTTAACTTTTCAAAAGACTAACAGAGGGAACAGAAAAAGGCTACCTTAGACCAACTCCAAGAGTTTCTATTGTCCAAGAATTACGTGAATGTCAAATTTTAATGTCTTTATTTTATGACATGGGGACAAGGATGCTAAACTCATAATACATAATATAACAACCCCACTTAACTCACCCAACCTAGTTCAGAACTATTCATACTCATCATCCAGGTTATAATAAAAGCTAGGAATATGACCTCTAATTTTTTTTTTATTTATTGTAGAATAACAAAAAAGAGTAAGAAATTTGGAGGCAGGCTATGTCACTGATTTACAATTCCTCTCTTCAAAACAAAATTTATTTTTCTTTTCTTGATTCTGTAAATTCAGATTCTAATCACTTTTGGCTATATTTAGTCCTTTGATTTCTAGGAAAGTATGTTTAATTTTCTTTATTTTTTTCTTCTTTCTTTCTCTCTTTTGGTAAAAAGAAATAAATCTCCAGCATATAAAAAATGAATGCCTGAATAGAATAAAAGCAGGACCAGAAAAATAAGTTATTCTAGAAATGTTAACATGGGTCCGGTTTATTTGGTAGACCTGGATTAGCATCTGGGAAATGCAGAACTGGAGACCAGTTCTTTTCTCCCCAGGGAGAGCTCAGATAGGAAATGTCACCTATCTACACTTCTGTAAGACTCAATATATTAATTTTACTGATGCATTTAAGAATGGAATTGACCTTTTTTCAAGAGCCAAAATGGTCTTAGGAGGCATTTAATATAGTAATTATAATAATCTAGTTCCTGGCTACTAAATTATATAAATCCTAAAATATACCTAGAAAATTATTGGTTACTTTGGAAATATAAAAGTAAGTTAAATCTCACGTAAAGATAGAAAAAGATAAACCTCCATAATTTAAAGTTATTAATTGCCAAAGGGATCTTAGTAACATCATATATGAAATATTCAGTTTTCTCATTTCCTTTCTCTCAAGGATCTCATCTGGTTCTTTTCATTCAATGGAACATGATTGAAATTATTAATCATAGTTATTTTTTCCCAAAAATTAAATTATGCAATACAAAAATATCCAATTTCTATAGCTTTTCAGCTCTTTCCATCCCCCTAAGTTACACTGGTAAATGTAATGTAGGACTAGGGGCAGAAATGGAAATGAATGCAAAAAGTTTATATCTGAAAGTTCCACAATAAATCTATTTAAGTCAAACACTCTAGGTTTGAACCCCAAACAGCTATCAAATACAATGCACACTCAATGACTTTGAGTGTAGAATTAGTCAAGACACAACATATATTTCCTATTTAGATAGCAACCAGTAACCAAGGAAAAGCCACAAAACAAACTAAAATTCAACAAGGAGGCGAAATCAGTTTTTCACAGTGACCTTCGAACAACTAGTTCATGCACATGAAAACATCACAACAAGGAAGTATATGTTGAGAGCTCACATTTAGAAGAATAGGAATAAATTTAATATACGTAACATTCTTACCTGAAAGACATTCTTTCGGCTTGATTTTTCCTTGGCCCATTCAATATGTGCTCCACACAAATCCACACTTTCTGGTTTGTGCCCAGTTTTCTGTAAACAAAATTGAAATAAGAATAAAAAGCATACATCATTGGTGATGCATGTCAGGAAAAATAAAAGTTTATTGAGTTAGCAACTTTACATATTTATAGTATAAACCCTTTCTTTTTCTTTTTTTTTACTTTTTTTTTCAGTTTCAAAGAGCTATCTGCACCCTCATGATCATTGTGGCATTATTTACAATAGCCAAGACGTGGCAACAACCTAAGTGTCTGTTGACAGAAGAATGGATAAGGAAAATGACATGTAGATACAAATATATAGATATAAATATCGATCCACATGGAAAAATTATTCAGCCATAAAAAAGAAGGAAATCCTGCTATCTGTGACAATATGGATGAACCTTAAGGGTATTATGCTAAGTGAAGTCAGTCAAACAGAAGAAGACAAATACTGCATGATCTCACTTACATATGGAATCTAAAAAAGTCAAACTCCTAGAAACAGAGAGCGGTTACCAGGGGCTGGGGAAATAGGGAGATGTCGGTTAAAGGTACAAACTTTTAGGGGGTGCCTGGCTGGCTCAGTCAGTTAAGCACTCGACTTTTGGTTTCAGCTCAGGTTGTGATCACATGGTTGTGGGATCGAGCCCCAGGTCAGACTCCGCACTCAGCGTGGAGTCCGCTTGAGATTCTCTCTATCCTTCTGCCTCTGCCCTTCCTCCCGCTCGTGCTTTCTCTCTCTCTCAAAATAAATAAATTCTTTAAAAAAAGAAGGTACAGACTTTTAGTTAGAAGATGAATAAGTTCTTTGAATCAATTGCACAGCATGGTAACGATAGTTAATACTACTGTATAATTGAAAGTTGCTAGGAGAGTAGATTTTAAACATTCTCACCACACACACACACACACACACACACACAAAGGTAACTATGTGATGTAGTAGATGTGTAAACTAATATTAACATGGTAATCACTTCACAATATTTACATATATCACGTCATCACTCAGTACACCTTAAACTTACACAGTGTTGTCATTTATATCTCCATAAACTGGAAGAAAACCCCAAATTTAATAAATGTTTATTAGGTGCCAACTGTGCACCTTTTGGAAGTTCATTTTTCAGACTTTTAAGACAATACATGTGAGTATGTGTATATTTGTATTTAATGAATTTAATTTAGACCAGATAGATTATAGCATGGGCTTCCTTTTTGCATGAAACAATGTGGATGTTATTTAAAAACTTCAGTAATTCATAATAATTAATGGGGATATTATCTATATTTATTTCTTCATATTTTATTTTATTTTTTTAAAGATTTGTATTTATTTATTTGAGAGAGAGCACAAGCAGGGAGAGGGAAAAGCAGGCTACCTGATGAGCAGGGAGCCCTACACTGGGCTCAATCGCAGGATCCTGGGATCATGACCTGAGCCAAAGGCAGATGCTTAACTGACTGAGCCACCCAGGCACCCCAATTCTTCATATTTTAATTTTATTCAAGTGTATCATATTTATATAACTTTAAATTTCTATAACTCAGCACATTAAACAAAAGCTCACTTGTTTGGGAAATTTCTTTATTTTCAAGGAAGTAATGTCATATTTCAAAAACTCCAACTATTTTCAGATATTCTGAGCTACTCTAGTTTTCTCTATAAATTGAGTATTTTTCTCAAACAATTTTTCCATAGACTAGTTTAAACTTTTAGTATAAGAGGCATATAATATTTTAGACAATATTTTAACAGTATGAACTTTACTTTAAAACATGAAATTATGGGGGCTCCTGGTGGCTCAGTCAGTTAGGTGAACTGACTCTTGATTTTGGCTCAGGTCATGACCTTGGGGTCATGGGATTGAACACCACGTCGGGCTCCTCACTCGGTGGAGAGTCTATTGGGGATTCTCTCTCTCCCTCTGCCCCCCCCACTCCTGCCCTCTCTCTCAAATAAATAAATAAATCTTTTTAAAAAAAAAATAAAACATGAAATTATGGAAGAATGGCAAAGTTGCTATAAGAAATTTGTTCACAATTGTTGCCTCATAGCCAGTATGTCCAATTCTATCAGTTTAATAGAAATAGACTATTTCTTCAGAAAGGTCAGAAATATGGGGGATTTACAGTAAATTGTGAGGTTTGTGTTTTTTTTTTTTCCGCTTGGCAACTAAATAAAATTTTCTTGGGACGGGAAACATTGTATAAGCCAAGCATAACTTCCCTTCAGGATAAATTCAGCAGTCAGGACAGCCATGGAGAGCATATCTTTTCTCTGTTATCTGGTAGGAATCTCATGAGAAGTCAATCAAGATGAGGATGCCTTTTACAGATGCTTCAGCCAGTGAAATATTTTTATGGGTTCACTTGTACTCTGCCACCCAGGTGATGACTATTGTGGAAGACCTCAAAGCATGATAACGATGTTCATTGTCGAGTGATTTATGATGCAGAAAAATTAAAACAACCTGCTTCTTCTACAGTTAATTAGATTATGGGATACTTAGAATCAACAGAAATAATCATTAAGAGTATGTAACAAAAGAGATTATCTTTCCCATATAATGCAGGCTGTGGGAAAAAAAAAGATGGAATTATTTTATAGAAGAAGCACTTTTAATATGCCAAACACTTTTCTGTTTTACGACTATCAATTCACTTAATTTTTTCATAGGTAGGTACTATTATTATCACCCCGTTACAGGTAATGATATGCTAGAATATTTAGGTATACTTTCCCAAGGTAACACAGGTAGAAAAGGAGGAGCCCGGATTAAATGAGGGCAGTGTCACTCCAGAGTCTGCTCCTAACCACTGTGCAGTCCTTGAAAATTGAACATTCACTGCTCTCACGTTCATGTTTAACCATGTAACATTTTGGGAAAAGATATGACTTTCTTATTAGATCCTAGTGCAGAGATATTGGTCTTGTTTCTGTCCTTCTCTGTTTAACTCGATCTTCCCATTGGGTCTTTACACCACCTGTTTACCTGGAAAACCTCCCAATCTTCACGTGGTTGACTCCTTCTTACCCATCAGGTCCCGGATAAATGTCACCTTGTCAGAGGTCTTCTCTGACTGTCTTATATAAAAGAGAGCTGTCTTCCAGCTTACTCTCTATCTCACTACTTGTTTTAATTTCAATGCAGCCTTCTTCCTAACTGAAATTAACATTTATATTTTTATATGCTGTCTGTTTTTCTCCCACTAAAATTAAGCTCCCTGAGCTGGGGCCTGGTTTGCCTTTTCCTCCACTGTCTTTCCCAATGTATGGAACAGGGCCTGGCACAGAGTTGTTGTTCAATGAATATTTGCTGAATTCATAAATGAAGGAAAAATACCAAAATGCAACTAGCTTTTGTGCTTTGGAAGGGGGTTTGGGCATCTAAAAATTCCCCATGTTACAACAATTGCGATTTATATTTGGTTTAATTCTTAAGCTGTCTTTGCTTCGATATGGAAAAGTGAAAAACAGTTTAATGGACTCATGTGGATTGAACCCCGTATTTCACAGAATCATTCAATAGACATTAACTGCACACTTATTTTACATCAAGTGTTAGCCACTGTGTTGGGCACTGGGACTCCAGAGGTAAGGAAGATACTCACTCTTCCTTTCAGAATCCCATACCAGCCTCAGACTCTATATAATTTTCAATAGACTTTCTCTCTATGGGAAAAAGCAATCTAAGCTTTCCCAGAGTTCTCACCATCCAGCTCTGCCACACTCTTCTCATCAGCATCATACATTAAATCCCATGGCTTTGGTCCTGGCTTGGATTTTTCTCAATCTGAACTCTGCCCATCATTCAGTCACCTCCCATGACCCTGCCCTTGACTCATGCATTCTTTGTGAACCCATGGCTTCATCTCCTCTCCATTTCAGCAATCTTCATTCTGCTTTTCATCTAACAAATCCCATGTTCTGAGTTTTCATTACTTCTACCCTGTAATGTTGGCTTTTGATGTGATTGGAATCACCAGACCTTTTGTGTACCCCTCCAGGCCCTTCCTGGTTTCACTTCCTTCCATGAACAGGCCTATGTCCCCAACTCAGCAGCCACTTCAATATTCCCCCATCTCTCACTCTCTTGCTCTCCCCCATGTGATGATCCACTCCACACTTTCATCCACTTTTCCTTCTTCTACCATTTTCCTCATATCCCCTAATTCTGGAGAAATAACTTTTGACTACTCAGAGTAGTAACATTACAAATAATGGCCACTTTCTTCAGCTGGGTTTTTAACTCTGCTTAGGGGGAAAAAAACAAAAAACAAAAAAAACCCTGTGATAAGGACACTTAACATATCCATGAAATCATTACCAAGACCAATGTCATCAACACTTAGCAAACTTTTTTGTGTGTTTCTAGTCGCTTTCCATTCTTCCTCATAACACCTCTCTCCCAAGCTTCACCCCTTTCCAGTAGCCCATCAAATGGCGTTCTCCTAATTTGCAGAGATCATATAGCCCTTGAGCTAGAACTTTCGCCACTCTTTCCACTTTCATAGTCCGTGTAATCAAAATGAACAACCATAAACTTTAATAAATCCCTATAGGTTGTGCCCTCTGAAAGCTTTATATCAATTTCTCATTTATTCCTTACAACAGTCTTGTGCGGTTGCTACCACTGCCTACAACATACAATGTGGAGAAACTCAAGCAGGGAGTGGTTAAGTGCCGTACATAAGTTCACGCACTTAATATGTGCCTGAGCTGAGCTAGGAATTCACTGTCCTCTGACTCCAAGTCCCAAGCTCTTGATCACAACACAATACATGACCTCCTCTCCATACCTAGCCTTTCCTCCTACTAGGTCACATGATGAGAATTAACATTTTCTATCTCTTCCTTGTAAGTGTCATCATTTCCCATATTCTGTTCTGGCTCCTGGACATTTGGATCTGCGTCTGTGATTCTGGTCCACCTGTCTAATGAACTCCCATGCCTGGCATGACAGTGGCATCTATGAACATCAAAATCTCCTGGCCTGTTGTTGCCAGACAGTGCATGATCCACTCACAAAGCATGTCCTTTTCTGTCTCAGAGGAAGAGATGCTCCTTCTTCAGCCCAAGGCTTTTCCTCTCTGGTTCCTAATTCTATCTAATCCTCTTCCTCATTTTCTGAGTTGTCCCTTTTCTCCTACATTTTCAACCTCCCTCTCTCAGATAGATAACATCCTTTAGCCCACAGCCACACTCAGGTCACTCCTGTTCAAAAAAATCTATAAGTTTATGCAAGCATCAACCCCACAATCTTGCTTGTTCTCAATCTCACCTATTTCTTTTCCATGATTGCCAGGATTCTTGAGTTTTCTACAGTCATATTCTCTTCTTGCTCATGTTTCATTCTCTTCTCAAGCCACTGCAGGCTTTTACTCTCTTCCTTAACTAATCTGAAATGGTTTTTTATGTCATTTTATTTTTATTTTTTTAATTAACATATTATGTATTGTGTGTTTCAGGGGTACAGGTCTGTGATTCTTCAGTCTTACACAATTCACACCACTCACCACAGCACGTACCCTCCCCAGTGTTAATCATGAAGGTCAACAAAAACAATCTGATGCCTTCTCCCCCATCATCCTTTTATTTGAACTCTGGACTGTTAGATTCTGCTCCTTTTCCTTAAAGGTCTCTGCCCTTCAGCTATGGAGACATTTTCTCTCTAAATTTTTATTTCACATTTTATACTCTCCCTTCTCTGTTTCTTTACTGACTTCTCTTCCTCTTCCCACTTCTTAAGTGTTGGTAATCCCTGGCTTACTGTTCTAGGCCATCATTATTTCTTATAGTTTATATGCTTCCTATGGATTTGGTCTTGCTTCTGGTCTGATCCATCACTTGGGACATATTGACTCCTCAATTTTTCCTCTGGCCCCCAGCTCCCACTTATGTACCAGAACTGTGTTTTCTAACTACCATTAGGCTGTAGCACAGACACCTCTGTGAAATCATCTTCTTCTCAGACTTGCCTTCTTTTCTCTATTGCTTGTCTTGTTTAATTATCCCCTATCCACTTCATCTTCTTCATTTTCTTAATTCTTCCCTTTCCTTTACCACTTAAAGCAAACAGTAGCCTGAATAGTCTGAAACAGAGCCTGAATTCCAGAATGAGCCCCATCTTCTTCATTTCATGAACACAGCCTCATTCAAGCTCTTATTTTCTCTCATCTGAATTCTCTCACTGTTTCCTCTGGGTCCACAAAAAACCATTTCATTTCATTCTCTACATTTTGACTTTTTTCCTTAAAACCCAAATCTTACCATATTTCTTCTGGAAAACTCATTATCTACAGGATAATGCACAAATCTCTCAGTAGGATATACAGGCTCTTTTACATCGTTTCCCAACCATCCTTCTGAGTTCCCTTTATCCCTCCTTCTTCTACAACCAACCATGCTAAATTCATGGCAGTTCCAATATGCACCGTGATTTCACAACTTTATACGTTGGATGCACCCTTTTCATCTGGAACACATTTATTTTTCTTTGACCCTCTTTCATTCATTTTGATGATGTAACTCCAAAATAATCTCCATAAGGTGTTCTTTTAGCTCTGCTGGCCCAGTCTCCTCTTCCCACCATCTCCCCTATTCTAAAATCCATTTTGTTACCATTCTTTTGGTTATCCAATAGAGAATTAGAGTGGAAAATTTCCAGATTCCTTACAAAATAAATAATACTTCTCAGGATAACAGTTTACAAAATGAGAACATTTACAAAATGTAATTTAATAGTTTACAGAATTAAAACACAATATTCCCATTCATATTGATCTTTAATAGGAAATGAACTTATGTCACAATCAAAGCAAATGATAGAGTTTGGGATCAATTCAGAAGTATACCGGAAAAAGTTAAATTGATTTGAGTAAAATTCAGTAAATAAATATATCAGCTTCAAGAAGAGAAAACTAAGATATATTGATAGAGGAGTATATAAAGATGATCCTGCTCAGTAGTTCATTATTACAAAGCTAAAGCAGAAAGACCTAGGCTTGAAGAACAATGCTAAGAACTCAGATTTATTAGAAAGAAAAATTTTCAGAATTTAAACATTGTTAAACACTGGAAGAAGTTTTTCAGAAAAGTTGTCAAATTTATTTGGAAGACAGTCAAGATTTTATTCAAGAAGGCTGAAATTAAAGAATCCTTTAATAGAAAACATATTTCTGATTCTACAGCTATAAAACACAAGAAAAAGTCTGCTAATGAACTACATGATGCCAATGGATCATATTGTACATCATTATAAAAATATACTTTTTAAAAATTGACTAAATTTGGATTTAAATCTAAGAGTGTACTTATCATATCTCTTCTGAGGTAAACTTAAAATACAAATGACTGATTTTTTAAATATTTAAATAGAATTATTTAAAAGTTACTGCTTCTGGACAATAAAATATAAAAACCTTTTTGTTGGGGCAATGTGAAGTCATTAAAAATTCATCCTGGGTTTTGTCCACTTCTGATTTTTATTATTCTTTTAGTTTATCTTTACTACTCCCCAGTAATAGCTGACAGGGTATCCTTTCTGTCTTTTTCTCTGACTTAGATTAAACCTTTGGGATTATGTTTTCCATTTTTTATGGGAAATTTGGGGCCCTTTAATGCACATTAAGAAAATATCAAAGGCCAGCTGTTCTTTTGCTTGATGGCATTTTCCGTGAGGAAGACTGGGCATGTGTGTAGGCAACAAATCACTGGACCACTCATTATCCTACCCTTATCACTAGATGGGGTTACAAAAAAACAAAACAAGACTCAGATGTTATGAAACAGGTTATTAGCTAACATTTTTTATTTTGGATTAATTGCTATTCCAGGATATAAACTCAGATTGTCCTTATCAGTTTGAAACATGAAACACAAAATCTGTTTAGAGGAATTAAGTTTTATCACATAACTGGTTTTGATTCTGGCAAATCATTCATGGAGGAGGATAAAACTCACTTATAAATTCTCATTTGGGCAAAATGATTTAGGAAAGAGTGCCTCATGGATACCTGATCTTATTAATGTCTAAACTATGGCTGCTGTCAGCATAGAAGACGAGACTTGGATTGTAAGATGTGGGTTTTATGTATATGAATATAAATGATGTTAATAATAACTGAAATTGTTTCTACAGTGAAATTTCTCAGTATATACAAGACCAAATCAAACCAGATTTTCAGAAAAGCAAATCTTTGTTGGTGACTTTGGGCACTAGAATGTTGTATGTTTGAGTTTTTTGTTTGTTTTTTGAGGAAAAAGTATGCTCTCCTTTTCAAGAAATGAGCAGATATATTGCATTTAGTTCTGAATCCAAACCTTGCCAGAATAAATACAATAGTTTCTATTTAGTCTATTTTTGTTGTTTGATGATACTGTCTTCCATTTGCATTACATAAAAAGCTATTTAATTTTGCAAGGTGACTAGCTTGGACACATTTTTGGGTCCTCAGGTGCTCCCTCAGAGTCCTTACCTAGACCCTATCCCATCAATCTACCTCGGCTATCCCTGCAGATAACCAGCCTTCTTGAACCCATCTGGTCCCACTTCCTGAGGATGGCCAGTCCCCTTTCTGGAATTCGAGGCCCTCTCTCCTGGCTGCCAGAGTGCAGACAAGCGTTTGGCTCTTCATCCACTTCCAGTTTTGTATAAAATGCCACTTTACAGGGTATAGGATCTGGCTTTCTGAATAGTCATCCAAAGGTGTGCCCAGGGTTCATAGGATACGGGCAGTGAAGACTCTGGGTGGTGAACTTTAGCCAAAAGGGAGCAGGAAATGGGAAGAAACATAGCAGGTAAATTCCTTCTCCTCCAACCCTTCTTCCCTCCCACACACTGCCTCATGCTTTCTCCAAACAGCCTACCCACCGCTTCTTTCTAAGTCAAGTGCTACAGCTGCCCAGTGATTCTCTGTGTCTCTTTGAGGTTCGCTGGAGAGTAGCAGCCTGCTTGATGACACAGCTCCTCCACTATTTCCCCATCATTTCCTCCCTCGCTTCCTTTGTGACTCACTCTTAAATCATGGATTCATGCCTTCCAATAAAAGGATGGGCACTGAATTCGGGCCTTGTTCTCTGGAGAATCAGGTCTGAGATCATTGATCCTTGTGGCAGAGATGAATAGTGCTACACCAAAATGTGTGTTGTCACAGGGAAGGAGCTCACCAGCCAGGGACTCCATCTTTTCCCAGCCCTCTTTGCATCAACATGTGGCCACATTACCCACTGTCATCACTGGAATGGGAGCAAGAACGATGTGAGGCACTTACGGGCTTACGGCTTTAAAGAGCACGCAGACCTTCTCATGTTCTCTCTACCTTTTCTTCATCAGCCACTAGGAGTTTGCAGAACCAAAAGATGAGAGAAGCACCATATAGAAGAAAACTGACCAGGGATACCTGTTTTGGACTGTGGTATGAGTAAGAAATGAGGTTCTGCAGAAATTTTGGATTGTATTTGGACAGCAAAGAAGTGTTCCCCTACCTGAAGTCTTTATATTAGGAAAAATGGGGACAATAAAAACAAACTGAGGGTTCTAGAGGGGAGGGGGGTGGGGGATGGGTTAGCCTGGTGATGGGTATTAAAGAGGGCACATTCTGCATGGAGCACTGGGTGTTATGCACAAACGATGAATCATGGAACACTACATCAAAAACTAATGATGTAATGTATGGTGATTAACATAACAATAAAAATTAAAAATGCAAAAAAAAGAAGGACATTTATAAAAAAAAAGAAAAATGGAGACAAGGATTTTAAGTACACTGCCATTAAGTGGCAATCTGGACATCTGAATCCAATTCTGTTGGCTTCCAGTGATTTTTCTCTTAGCCACTGTACTCTATTGCTCCATGTAGTAATAACAACAATAATAATAAATACAATTAATATTTATCATTGCTATGTGCCAGGCATGCTATATCAGTTTTCTCACATAATTCACAATAACTATTTGAGGTAGGTACTCCTATTAACCTCACATTGCAGGTGAAATATCCAAGGATTATAGGAATAAATAAAATGTGAACCTGATGGGGCACCTGGGTGGCTCAGTCAGTCAAGCGTCTGCCTTCAGCTCAGGTTATGATCCCAGCGTCCTGGGATCAAGCCCCGCATTGGGCTCCCTGCTCAGTGGGGAGTCTGCTTCTCCCTCTGCCCCTCTCCCTGGTCCTGCTCTCTCTCTCCCTCTCTCTCTCAAATAAAAAAAATAAAAATTCTTAAAAGAAAATAAAATGTGAACCTGGGATTCTCAACCCAGGTGGTCTAATTTATTCCACCTGATACAGTATACTGCATCCCAGAGCATTTCAACTCAGTAGCGAACTGTTAAGAAAGACCAAATACATAACATTCATTTAACCTCAAAATGCACTGTGGAGTAAAAGTCTATTTTATCTTAGAGAAATGCAAACTCTAAATCAGATGCATTACATTGACCAAAATGATAAACCACAGAGAGTCAAACTTCATAATTAAAATAGTTTTCTGAGAGAGCCTAAGGTGAGGTTTATTGGACAGTAAGCTATTATCCATTTATAAAGCATCCTATCAATTTCATAGATTTTTGTGGTTATTAAAAATTATGTAAGATACAGAATTTATTGCGGTTAATGGCTAAATCTTGAGAGAATTATAACCAGAGAACATGGCTTCATTTATAGTAATATTGATCACTTGATTTCATTTTTTTCCTTACAATGTTTATGCTAATAAAACACTAGAATTCAATTTCTTTTCTTTCTCTCTCTCTTTCTTTCTTTCTTGCTTGCTTGCTTGCTTGCTTGCTTTCTTTTCATCTCTACCCATCATCCTCCAGATTTTGGAGTATCATTTTTCTCTAATTTTTAAAGGTCTGATGAGGCCATATGATAGTGTAGTCTGTGATTATACTAGAAACTGCCCCGATGTTAACAATCCTGACTTTGCCAGAGCACTATCATTAGGAGAATTAAAATATTAAGCAGAAATTTAAGATGCCTTCATTAGACTAAGTTTGGTAGATCTATTGTTTGCCCCCCAATGCTTATGATCTTTTTGAGCAGGGATCCAAATAAGGGCTCAATACTCACTTTACAAAGATAAAATAATTCCATATTCATTTTGCACAGAATACTCAATAATTCATGAATAGCTTTCTGATTGAAACTATTTTCATCTTTTTTGCTAAATCACATCATTTTACTCCCATAAATAAGTCCATTTTGTTATTAAAGCCATGCTACAGTAAATGAGCATTAGATGTATTACATTATTTAATTAATGCTTGTGTTCATTATTTATACTGGAAGTAAACAATATTAAAAAAGTAAACAAATTATTTTAAAGTGGCCCTTTATATTACTCTTTTTTTTTTTTTTTGCTTTCAAGGTTATGACTGAATGAGTGGTTTGAAAAAGTTAATAGTTTATTAAATGCCTTGGAAAATTTTCTGTCATTAAGAGTAAAATATGCCAGTGTTTGCTTCTGAATAAAAATGATCAGTACAGTGTAAAGAGAAAAAAATAAAAGTAGCCCCCCCCGCCAAAAAAAATTACACACGCCATGAACATGTAGGCTCCATACTGAACATATTGGTTTTAGAACCATAAAATTTTAGGGGAGGAATATTGCCTAAAATGTTTATAATGCTTTCAAATTTATGTCAGGCTAGGTTTATGTTAACTAGGATTTGTGAGCATTGTGGGATAAATATACCAGAAACAGCTGACTGATGAGAATAAGTTCCACTTGGTCTGAATTTTGATGGATGTGGAGACAAGAAAAATTTCTTAAACCACAAAAAAACTTTTACATTGTGTTTATTTTAGTAGGTATGCTACCAAACATATATTCTGGAATCACATAAAAATAAGCCCAGGTTTGCTACTGGTGTTCACTAATGTGCTGATATACCCATGTTCTTGGGCTAGGATATTTATAGTTCTCTCAGACAAACTGCCCCTCTTGCTTTCTTTGCACTAGGACTTCTTTAGAGAGGACCATACGGTGAATTGTCAAGGACATATGAGAATATTAAAGTATTTTCTCAGTGAGATGACCTGTGATTCACTAAGTGCATTGGGCCATACTGATGACAACTTAGCCGTTTTGCCATTTTCCTTGTCAATAAGAGCACAGGCCTTATGGCTCTCCTCTGTTTCACCAGATTTTTATTTTTATCTTTTTTTATTTTATTATGTTATATTAATCACCATACATTACATCATTAGTTTTTGATGTAGTGTTTCATGATTCATTGTTTGCGTATAACACCCAGTGCTCCATGCAGTACGTGCCCTCTTTAATACCCATCACCAGGCTAATCCGTCCCCCCCCCCCCCCCCCCCCAGAACCCCCCGTTTGTTTCTCAGCGTCCATAGTCTTTCATAGTTCGTCTCCCCCTCCAATTTCCTCCCCTTCATTTTTCCCTTCCTACTACCTTCTTTTTTTTATCACCAGATTTTTAGAATATGTCTTTCAAATCATTTAAAAAGTCCTTTCTTCTTTGTGTTAAAAGTAGAAAATATATATATATATATCTTACTTACTCAAACCTGTCTCTGAAAACTCCGAATTGCTTTATTTATTTATTTGTTTGTTTATTTATCAGAGAGAGAGAGAGCAAGCAGGGGGAGCGGCAGGCAGAGGGAGAAGCAAGGAGCCCGATGCGGGACTCAACCTCAGGACCCTGGAATCATGACCTGAGCCAAAAGCAGATGCTTAACTGACTGAGCCACTCAAGCATCCCTGAATCTGCCTTAATTTAAGGATAGTTAGTATTGGTTGCAAAGGGCTCCAGGGTGCTTACAGAATGAAATTATCTCTGTTCACAATCCTCTTCAAGGTCTTTCCTAAACTGGTTCCACATGGGCTTTCCAACCAAACTGGAGTACTTTCTGTTCCTCAACTTATCTTGAGGCAATCTTTCACTTGTAGGTGCATCCAGGCAATTCGTAGAAGAAATGCAAAATAGTCTGGATGAAGGCACATCTACCCTAGGCCTTCGGGAACTTCCAAGAATCATTTTCAAGAACAATGATTAGCACATAGTGCATGGGGCAAGGCAAAATTTCAATTCATATCTGTATAATAAATACAAGACTTAATTTCCTACATTTTATCATTGGTTACTCCCTTATTTCTACATAAAATGTCCTTTTCAACCCATTTCTGCCTCGAAATCCTATTCATCCTTCAAAAACATGCTCACCTGTCACTTCCTTGACAGATACATTTAGAATCTTTTCCAGTTGGAAGCAATCTCTCTTTTCTGAGTTACTATAAAACTAACTCATGCCTCTGTTCAGCCATTTTGGAGCAACTATCAATGTCCACCTTTCTCACTACAATTCCTTGATTTGTGGGCATACTTCCTATTTGTTTCTAGACCCCCAAGGGAAAGATCTGAGTCTGATTCATTTTTGCATGTTTCATAATACCTAGCATAGTGGCTTAAACATCAAGGATACTCAGTGATTTTGCGCAATGAACAAATGGAGAAATATATTGGTTGAGCATCACTTGGAAAAAGAGTTGAGCATATATAGGTTGAGCATATATAGTTGAGCATCACTTGGAAAAAGAGTTTCCCTGGGAGAGGATTACCTGTAGCTAGATCTATGGTTCCCCACCATATTTTATATTATATATATAATCTCTTTAGTCACATATTATTATAGTAAACCTACATATGATTCTGTCTCCTCTATCAGAAGATAAGCACCTTAAGAGCAGGGATCATACAGTATTCATCTGATATCTCTAGGGTTTAAAAACACATTGTGTGATACCTGTTAGGAGTTGTTAATTCTTTGTAGAATAAATGAATGAGTGCTCTAAATTACAAAGCTTCCCTCCCATAAGGCAAACTATCATTTTTTTTTTAATCAAGAATGCATATTTGTCACATCCCATGCCTAGAGTCAGGTTCCAGTCCATATCAAGCGGAAGCTCTAAAATCACAAAGCACAGCAGGTACCGAGGAGGCAGATTGTACTTGAAGTGCTGGAGCTGATTGAACTACCTCACTGACACTAAAATAGACAAGTGTACCTGAGACATGCAAGGGGTGTGAGTGCAGACCTCAGATCAAAAACCAAACTGACAGCTCTTGTTTCTTTGGGACTTTTTTAAACAGGTAAAGCAAATATAATATAGATGCCTTTTGAGGCAAAACTTTTTTCTCTTGGAGTAAATAAGATGAAGCCATGATCTTGGAAGAATCAACTTCCTCTCTTGCCTTTTTCCATGATAGGCTTTGTCCTTTGAAGACATGTAACACTTGGGTCATACTTCTGTTCAGTATGTATTTATTAACAAGAACAGCTATGATAGATTATTCTAAGGTGAAGATAGCTGGAGAATACCGGCACGCCTTCTTAAAGATTTGCCCCTGGTAGCAAATTCCAGTCCTTGATACTCTTCTCAAGGTTTTTTTTCTTTTTTTTTAATCTTATCTTCCAACCAAACTAAAAAAAAAACAAACAAAAAACCCCCTCATTTCTCTTTTTAGCACACAGACCTTGCCCATTCTCAGTTTCATGTCATCGTTCATATTTTTTAATTCACTGGAATTCCCTGCCCACAAATTTCCACATATTGAAATTATAACCATCCTTCAAGGCCCAATTCAAATCTTTCACAGATGTGAGCTCTCCCTCCTTTAAATCTCAGAAAAACTCTTTTATGTTTCTTATTTCATCTCACCCTATTTTTTGGCAAAGATGTTATAAAGCAAAGACTATATCTTGATTATATCTCTATGCCTTATATGTAGCCCTAATGAGCAAGCTGTTCATTGTAGGATTTCAATACATATTCTTATGAAGTCTTTTCCTACCAAGGCTTATATAAATAGCACAAACTTGATTAACCAAATGCATATTTAAATGAAAGTGAGGTAGATTGTAAATGAGAAACTATGCTATTTAGACCAATTCTCCACTGAAAACAATGAAAAATGCTGGATAAAATATTTCTTTTTAAAATTACCTTAAAAATATCAAAAGCCCATAAGATAGTGGGAGCTGCTAGGGTAAATATTTTTGGGAAATGGGAATCTGAACCCAGAGAGGAAAGCTGAATATCAAATCAACACAACTGCTCTTTGCCTGAGGGCATTTGTTTATACTATACATTTGAACTTTGTTCAACTGACTTCACAGAATAATGGAAAAGGTGCTGCCTGAGGTCTTATGAAAGAATAAAGGAGAACCAATATTAAACTTGTTCTCTTTCTCTAACTCAAGGGATTATAAAGAAAACTGCCTTTGTAGATGAGAAAGAGAAGAAAAAAAAAAAGAAGACTGAAGAATAATTCTGTCCCTGAGAAGTTGTATGCTCTCCTATTATGTATATACAGTTTGAGAGTTTTAAACTGTTAATTTAGATTGAGCTAATCAATCACCAGGAGTGTCCCAGACACTTTGAGAAAAATGCAAAATAATCTGGAGTAGAACACATTTATCCCAGGACCAAATGATTAGCACACAGTCAAAAATAACCAGACACACAAGGAAACAAAGCAGCAGAAACAGACTGATGCAGACTTCAGATGTTATGTCACAAGACAAAAATATAAAACACCCATGGGCTTCTAATTTTAATGAAATAAAAGGGAGTCTGGAAAATATCTGCAGAAGACAACTATCACAAATGACATAGTAAATAAACAAAAACTTCTAGAAATGAAAATCACAATAATTGAAATAAAGATGTTTATCACAAAGGGAGATTGAATTAAAGAATGGAAGATAAACCAAGAGAAATGGTTTGGAATGCAGTTCAGAAAGACAAAAAAGATTTTAAAAAGAATGTAAAATGTGGAGAATAGATTAACAAGACAACGTAGGTTTAACCAGAGACTTAAAAAAAAGATAAGAGAAAATTTAAAAGAAGCTTCATTTGAGAAGATAATAGCAAAATAATAAGATAATAATAAGATAATTTCTAAAATACTTAAGTGACAGTTATAAACAATTTCAAGGCAACAGTCCAGGTAGGAAGAATGAAACTGTGGAAAAACAAAGGTAATGATAAATATATTATGAGCAGCCAGATAACAGCAGTTAAACTAAGGTAACTTCTTGATCACAACAATAGATGACAGAAAATAGTGGAATAACATTTTTGATGTGCTGAAAGAAAGCAACTGCCAACTCAAAATTCTATATCCAGAGAGAATATATATATATTTCCAGAATGAGGGAGAAATAGAGACATTTGAAACAAGCAGACACTGAGATATGTTGTTACTGTAAGACCTTTACTACAGGAATTTCTCAGAATATACTTCCAACAAAAGAAAAAGACCTTCCTAGAAAATGAAGGAAGAAGTAAATGGCAAAGAACATGGCAAATATTAAACCAACACTGACTCTACAAAAAAAAAAAAAAAAAAAAAATACTGTCTGGTGGTGTTGAAAAGAAAGAATTAAAATATCAGACAACAATAGCATCTATGCTGGGAAGAGGGTACATGGATTAAAAATACTCTAAGGTGGGGCGCCTGGGTGGCTCAGTCATTAAGCGTCTGCCTTCGGCTCAGGTCATGATCCCAGGGTCCTGGGATCGAGCCCCGCATTGGGCTCCCTGCTCTGCGGGAAGCCTGCTTCTCCCTCTCCCACTCCCCCTGCTTGTGTTCCCTCTCTCCCTGTGTCTCTCTCTGTCAAATAAATAAAATCTTTAAAAAAAATATTCTAAGGTAATATTTTGGAAGAGGGTAAAAGATTTGATTAGCTTTAGGCTTTGATAAGTATCAATGCTATAATCCTAAACAAGCCACTAACAAAATAGAAACAAAAGGCATCACTTAAACCAGTGCAAAAAAAATATGGAAGAAAAAAATGAAAAGAAAAAGCATATTTAGAGAAAGAGGCAAGAAACAAAAGAAGCATACACTGTGTTTCAATTTATATAAATTCAAAACCAGAGAAAGTAAACTACATTTCTTAAGGGCTATAGATACAGGTGGGAAAATCATGAAAGGTTATAAAATAATAACTAAAATGCATTGAACTCTGTGGCAAGGGAAGAAGCTGGATGACATAGGGACAAACGGCAGGGGGTGAGGCTTCTAGAGGGCTGACAGAGTCTTGACTTGGGCGGTGGTTATATAGGAGTTTGATTAATAACTTTTAAAATATACATATCTATTATACATTTTACTAAAAATGGTTTCTGCACTATTTTCCAATGACAATATTTTCAACATTTAAAGTAAGTTACAAATCAAAATATGTAAAAAACGATGAGAATATGAGCATCACCTTTTCCTTCATAATCCAGGAAATCCAGTAGTGACACCACTGGTTTTCAAATGCTCCTTTACGCAGGAGGACCGGCCAGTCTAGACCAAACTTTCTCTGTTCCAAGGTGAAGTGAACAAAATAGAAACAATGTATATAGACATAGAAGGGTATAGTTTCCCATTTTGGTAAAGACTACTGCATTGCATTCTGAGGTTTTATCCTATCTAGATGTGGGACTGGGATATTTTATGATGCCCTTTCTGTTAGAAAGTGACAGTGGTAGTAAGTGGTAGGTTACTCTGAAATGTCCTCACTAAAAACAAACAAACAAAACAGAATGAGTCAGTCCTCTTTTTCCTTGAATAGGAGGTCACTGAGGACCCAAAGCCTATGAACCTCTAATTTACACACACCGGTGAAATGATTCTGTGTCTAGTTCCAGGAGGGGGCTGCTTTTGATAGAAATCTGACGTGGCTGAAAATCGAAAGAATTTCAGTGAGAAGGAAAGATAGTCAAACATGGAATGTGGGATCAGGCCGTATTAAATGTGAACGTCACAGGGTAAGGGCCAGTGGAAGAGGATGAGGGCCCCAGGAAAATGTATATGGTCATGAAAGAGATACATCTAGAGCCCCAGATGGAGCGATGGCTTCCCTTTCAGAATTATTCAGTGCTTAGACCCAACATTTATGCTGCCTATGGATACACAGTTCTCTTTTTGGAGACCATATATGCTGGTGTTCCTTGAATCAATGTATTTTCTCTTCTACACATGTCTGTATCAGTTCAAGTGCAAAACTAATATGCTGTAAAAATAATTATAATTCTATTATGCCCTGTATTACATGCTATAGAATATATTTATATATTTTGATAGAGTATATTAGACTATAATAATTAACTTATTGCTATTACTTTTTTTTTCTTTTATTAACTAATTTCATTCTCGATTGATTCTCTGGGCAGATATCAGTATCCCCATTTTACAGATGAGGATTCTGAAGCTCAAAGTAGTTGAATAACTTTGTCAGCTCCTAAACAGCAAAACTGGAATGAAGTGCCCTGTGGTTGAACTTCAAAGCCCTGCTCCTAGCTACTTTGCTGCTTTGTCTTACCACCACATTAACATTCAAAGATCATTCCTATAAAGATTAAAATGCCATTTACTCTTTAAACCACATTCTGTACTACTCAGTCAGTTTCTACTGACCCCTTGGAGGAAAGGACAGACTTTTTCCCAGAAGCACAATGAACAATACCAGGACATGTGTAAGGGGGTGCAAGGGAAATTCAGAAACTTGAGCATAAATCTCTTTCAAAATAAAACCACAGCATCTTTAATCAAGGCCTGGCAATCATCGTATCGTTTCTCTGAGACTGGAATTGGTAAATGTGGGCTATCCCACTAGGCCTTTAATACTTGGTTAGAAATGTATCCAAGAAGTTGACTAGCACGACAATTCATGCAGTACAAACATGAATCTGTAATTCTCTTCCCCATTACCGCAAAACACAGTTAGTTCCTGCCCTGAATTCACTTTGAAGATGAGTGCCTGGGAGAAACCATAAGAGCATTGAAAATGGGGCCAGAAGTAATAAATGGGGACTGCCAAAAAACGTTAACGAATTTCTTCTAGAAGTAAAATCTATTGTCAATTTACAAATCTGAAGGTTGAACTGGAGGCAGGCAATTAGTGAGCTGTCTTGAAAGGTTTGCCTACAATCTAAAAAAGAGTTTTCTTTCACTTGTATAAAATTAAACAGCTGATAATTGTGTCTCTGGGTCCTGGGACGAGGAGATTAAAATAATAAAATAAAAATAAAGTGAATGCTTTAATTTGGAATCTAATCTCTCCCATTCTCCCAGAACATTCACACAAACGCTGCTCCAGTGGAATTCTTCTCACCCAGCAGGAGGAAGATCATCTTCTCAGCAGCCAAACTTGCCGGGCAAGCGACTTTTCCTCCTTTTCCTGACTCCCCCTTTAGAACTCATTCAAAGGGAAGACAAAGGACCCGTGAGTGGATGGGAGTTGTTTTGTGCCTAGCCCTTAGGGGTACTTTATTTTTCTTAAAAAGATTATCTCAACCTTACTGTAGCCCCCAAATAAAAACAAAACAAAAGGCTAGAACAAATTTCTAAGGCAGTTTAAATTAAAAATACAAAGGATTGAGATGTATTTTTAATTTATTTATAATTAGTTTATGGATTGGACCGCACGGAGACTCCAAAATCAGCAAGCCACTTGGGGATAAAGACTATTGCAATTATCAGGAACAAGCCAAATGCTACCTTTTGTTCTTCTATTTGAAAACAAACAAACAAACATCTCCTAGCAAATGATTTTCTATTTCCTATTTAAAGAGGATTACATAGCAAACTCGACTAGTGGCTGGAAAGCAAAGAACTTGCCACCGTTTTATTACCTGCCAAATACAAATTAGTTCATTGTGGTTAACTCCTGCCAGGAGACCCCCTTCCCTGCCGCCCATCAGGCCGATGGGGTATGGCAGGTTGGTTCCTGCCCGGCGTCCTTCCTAATCAGGAGGCTGTCAGACATGCTGCCTGCCCACTGTCTCCTTCATGGTGTGGCAGCTCTGGAGCTCAAGGCAGCAAGGTTTTGAGCTCCAATTGCCCCAGTAACTACCTCAGAATTGCTCCTACTTAATGTCACTGTCAAATCTCTGTGGGCATATGTGAGGCCCTCCTCCAGGTACAACAGAGAAACCCTACAAATTTCACTTTATGTAATAACTACAGGATACAGAAATTGTATTAGCTCCATTAAACGGAGTCAGAAATACTCAGAAAGGTTAGCTGGATGTAGTGAATATCGCAGTTAGACTAAGATAGAAAATCACTTTGTTAACTTAGAGTGTTTCCTCATTGGTAACACCCTATATTGAGGTGCCATTTATAAACAGTTTATTATTATTTATTAATGTATGAAGCACTTTATACCATGCTAGATAACAACTTAAATTCATGTATTAAAGATGCACATACATGGTTTAATAGGATTTACGTCTTATAATATTCTTTAAAACAGCTTCCCATAGTCTCATCCGTTAAGCATTTATTACTAATGCATTTTATAACATACTTTATAATACGTTATTTGAGCAAGTAGCTGCATTTAGCGATCATTTCATAAATAAGAACAAAGCATTTATAAATGGCACCTTAATTTAAAGTGTTACCTTCACATTACTAGATAGCTGCTCACCATTCATCTCATTTTGTGATTATTCTCCAAATGCACCACTTAATAAAACAGACACTAAGTTCTATTTTCCCTTCATCTGATTAAAAGTTTATTGAGTCATTTCCTCCATCTGCTTTCAGTCATTGGTAGCTTGGAGGCTTTAGTGGGATTTCTGATGAAACCAAACTTTTAATTCAATAATATTTCTGTGAGGATGATAATCGTAGAAGCAGAACTACCTACCATGTTAGACAGAGCCTGCTGCTTAGATTCTTTGTAAAATTCAAGTTTTTGACTGGAAAGAACAATCCAGGAAGTAGACCAGTTTTTCCTTAGGAAAAGAAAAAAGGAAAAAAAAAAAAGCATTATCACTTGAAGAAATCATTCATAGATATTGTATCAGCAACATTTGGAAAGAGTAGAGACTGTATTTTTAACTAGTCTTCATAAAAGTCTTTTCTTTATTAGAATCTATAGGTGGTATGGAATTTGGGTAATAATAAAGACATTCTGTAATTTTTAAAAATCATGGCATTTATAATAAACATTTCTCATTTGGAGATCTTCACAAAATCTTTTTCAAGTACTAAAACTCCAATTTTTGTGTATCCATGTCCCCTACTTTAGAGGCTGTTTCCACGGCAGGCCAAAAATAGCATAGTAAAAACAGAAATCAGAACCCCTCCCTTCATTGTTACTTCTCTTCATTGTTTCAGTATATTTCAGAATCTGAAAAACTAACCAGCTAATGTCATTGCCTAATTCAAAAAAAAATTTTTTTTAGAGAGAGAGCGGAGGGGGAGGGAGAGAGAATCTTAAGCAGGCTCCATGCCCAGTGAGGAGCCCTACATGGGGCTCGATCTCACGACCCTGAGATCATGACCTGAGCCGAAATCAACAGTTGGCACTTAACCAACTGAGCCACCTAGGCAGCCCCAAAATATTTTTTTAATGTTGAATCTCACTAGAAATCAAAGAAATGCCAATGAAAACAGTGAAATGATTTTTCCCTCTTTGCCAATCAAATTGGCAGGAATTAGAAGGACTAATACCAAGGGTTACTGAAAGGGTGGAGAAATGGATTCTCCCATAGAATTTTGGTGGGAGAGTACATGAGTACATCTTCCTGGAGTGAATTTGGCAATATGCTTTTTTAAAAGAATCTTTTAAAACATGTTTGTTTTTTGACTAAACAAGTTCACTCCTATGAATTTGAGTTTATCCTAAAGTAGTCATCTCATAAGTTGTTAAGTCTGTGGGCACAAGAATGAAGCGCATCGTTATTTCTTAATTGTGCACCTATTAAAATATATCTTAAAAGATTAGTTGTATAAATTGCATAAACCCTATGCTATAAAAGAATACTGATACGGGAAGATTTTAATAAAGACCATAATACAATATGTAGTTTATTTAGTTCATTTGCTTAAGACTGTACCCACCCCACTCTGAGCCCCTTCTGATGATTAATTCTCATTCATCAGAAGTTCAAATATCATGTCCTAAAATGCCATCCATGACTTCCTTGCACAGCACTTACAATAAATGAAAAAATAATTTTTGTATATTTCACCTCTATCTTTCCCCATCCTAAAAAAAGCCTTGAAATGATCAAGAGCATTTCGTGCTTCCAAAAGTATTCCCAAGTGCCTAGCACAGAGGAGGCACTACATAACATATTAACTGAGTTGATGATTGAACTTCAGGCATGGGGAGAAAGAGCTGGGTATAACAATAGCTAAATCAGGTAATAAAATCACAACTTTTGATTCTCCTTTCTATTCCTTGGTTTTTATCAAATTTCCTGCATTGAACATGTATGACTTCAGCAGTTGTATGTGTATATTTGTGTTCCGAAGATGCCCTCTTGTAGATGGTAAAACACTAAGGAGATTAACGTACTTAAGTTTCTATCCATTATATCATATTGCTGCAGGTGGTTTTGGTTTAACACTCACTTCAAAACAACTGAATTCATCTTATAAAAGTGGTAGAAAAAAAAGTTTACAGAAACTTTATTCAGGTCAATAAAAACCTACACAAAAATATGTTTACAAGACCATTGAGGATCTCTGTGTAGTTATTTCCACTTGCTTCTTAGAATTTAGGGGTTCGAGGGAAGGGACAGTTTTGATTCAGCAAAGTTAATATTTACAACAAGATTAGATTGCTCTTACATGCCTGAAGCTTTCTTAACCATGCACTATTGTGCTAAAAAAAGCCCAACATGATAAACAGAAACAAAACAAACAATATGTATATTCCAACATGCAAATATGAACATTATGTTCTTGGACCCAATTGTCTTCAAATGAAGAGTCCCTTTTTCTGTCAAACAATGAAAAAGGTAGGAAAAACAGCAAATGACACAGAAAGCCACATAGACCTTTCCCCCCTTTCCCCCTAGAGCCCACTTCTCCTTTTAGGCACCAAGAGCAACAGAATGAATCAGAGTAGCCATAACCTTGTCTCTATGCAGGTCATAATATTAGCTGACCCCAGATAGGGAAAAGAAAAACATTGGAAGGACTGCTGGTCTACACTGGGCATCATTTATCTCTACCCCTTATTTTGACATTGTGTGATCAGGGAATATGGAACACCCTCGGACTGATGGAACACATATTTAACCTGCCTGTTATATTTCCCACTATATTTTTCATCTCCTGGCAGGGAGATACTATACCTTATTTGCTTCCAGTCTATAGCAAGCCCTGGATAAATGGTTCTGATTTGAATCTGTTTCAGATGTTGATCGTTTACAGAATGTGTTGGCATTACTCTTCCCTTCCCTAAACTTGGAGCTGGAACTGGTTAGAAATGAAGTTGCATGAAATTCAATTATCTCATGGTTCTTTGTTGGAACTTTGAACTGCTATGAAATGTTCCTTCGTAGGTGAGTGTGATGAACAAGTCAAAGAGGGTAAGAACTGCAGGTCTTGGAACCTTAGTAATATGAATTGCTCTGACACTTTACATGTAGTGCTATTTCATTTTGAATTTATAAATTACAGCATCTCTATGGTGTTAGAATAAAAGTGAAGATTTTTTCCAATTTGCTTGAAATAATTTTATTTCAAAAGGAAGAAGAAATACTGTTAACCTTTTAGATGCCCTACTTTCATTTCTGTTTTTTCTTTAAAAATAAAAATTAACATAAATTATTTTGAGTACCTACTAAAGTTTGATTGCCTACTGGAAGTTTAGCTCCACAAAAAAGATAATGAAGATACTAATATGTCCATTTACTAATACAGAAAATGAGGTTCACAGAGTTTAGGTAATTTACTTAAGGCCAGTTAGATTTAGAGTCTGACTCTGAAGGCTATAATCTGGTCACTAATTTATGCTGTCTTTTTTTTAAAGATTAAGCATTAGTATCTTGGCTCCGGAGATTGTCAATGTCAGATTTCACTATGGTTTTGGTTGAAATGCTCACATTATAAAAGCCAATGTGCATAGCCCATGACAAGGTAGAAGCCATGTAGTCTTCCTTATAAACTCTTTTACCTGATGCTAATTGAAAGGACAGAACAAAGGCCCACCACTTCCAAACTCTCCACTTCCCTTAGAAGTTGCACTGATTTAAAGGAGTCATGCAAAGGACCATTCAACTCCTCAGAAGAAGCTGGAAGCAGGGGGTGTGTTCCTAATGATGGTACCTCTGTCTCTTTCCAGCTGGGGAATTCTGGTCTGTGATGAGCAGACTCCTCTGCAGTCAGTGAAGATCATACAACCAGGAATCAAGGAGTCAAAAGCCTGTAGTCTAGGAGTGGCTGAGAATTCACTAATGGGAACAACTTTTAACCTATGACTTAAGCTAGAACCTGACTCTGTGAATGAGGTGCTCTGGGCATTTGACCATTCTCATTACAGTATCTGTCTGGTTCATTCCCCGTCTGATGGGTTTGGCTTGTGCTTCCTGTCGTTGTCAGGATACCACTGGAAGAGCTCCCTCACCTCGCTACTGTAACACAGGAGCTGCTTGGATGACACTGTCAGCTCTGGAAGGAGTTGTGAAAAGGGTCAGTTGGCAGTTTTGGGCCCTGACTTGAACCTTTAAGTCTTTCTCTCTGCAACCGAATCCTTATAGGTGACTATTGTCCAGTATATTGAAAGACAACTCAGGAAGCGAGTTACTCCTGCAAACTTTAAGGCCTTAGCCATAACAGGTAAGTCTCACGGTTTCTGATGAGAATTTTAAAATAGACCTTTCAAGGATGAAGCAGTTTTCAGAATGGAGAGAAAGTCCTTCTATTCCCCTATCTTCTCCAAAGAAATAGACATCATCCCTAACCTCTTGGAGCTTTTTTTACTTCTGAGAAAGTATCTGACATTTAGCAGGTGCTCATTAAAGGTTTTTGAGCAAAAGAATATATGGACTCTCAAATTTCAGAAGGGTCACACCTCTAGATTTTTCCTGCTCTGTGGTTACTGTTATTCACTAACAAGCACAACAAAAGCACGAATCTCCTGTATTTCTCTTCTCTGTTCCTTAGTTCCCTCGTGTTTTGATATGTCATTCCTAGTATTAAAACAAAAAAAAAACAACTATCTATTCCTTCTGGTTTAGTATATTTTCTTCTAATTTATAATTCTACTGACAATACCTGAGCTTTCTCCTGAGGTCTTTCTGACCTCTCAGACGTGTGTCAGTAAGATGAGCTCTTATGCATCCATTTGTCCCCACTCTGTGCTAGGGATTCCACTTGGTATTTTGGACATGTCAAGTAATTAAAACACAAAGCCAGTCACCGGTATCTGTTGAGCACCTACCACACAACAGTCACAAGTCTAGAACTATATAAAGGCAAATAAGAGAGACCTCATGGAGTTTCCCTTTAACTCAGGGGGACACACGCAATGAACATGGAAACACATGGTGCTGGGAGGTGGGTGATACCTCATATTACAGATGAGCAAACCGAAGCTCTGTGAGTCTACATCCTACCCAAGGGCATAGAACTCATAAATATGGGAGTCAAGCCAAGTCTCTCGGACCCTGAAGACCACATTCACTCCACTGTATCAGTTATCTCCAGAGCAGGTGGCATGCAGCTCTCCCTGAATCATTTTGAGCATGTCTACGCAGAGCCTCAGTGTAGGCTCTGAGAAAGGAAGATAAAGAACTTTTGTCAAACAAGCCCTTAAAAGTCTTTCTCCTTGGAGCCTGACTTGGGATGTTGCAGGCCCTTTCTTCCCTACCTTCCCATGATGGCTAGCAGGTAAATTTGTCCATTGATGGGGGCCAATTAATGCCTCACCAACTCATCATCTAAGCAGTACGGACATTTTTTTCTATTTTTCCACACAGAGGAAAATAAAACACCAACTATTGGATAGATGTAGGGCTGAGGAAGACACAGAGCTCAGGAAATATTCAACCTCAGTAAGTCAGAGGTGTTAGGAATAGGTGGACAGTCTCCCCACAAATTTAGGATAACAGTCAGGTGAGGTATTGATATTGATACTAGTGATTCAATGCAGGAAACAGATTGCCGCTCAAGAAATGCAAGTATTTATTTTATTTTTCTTTTGACAAAAAAAAAAAAATCACGCTGACGGTGGGAAAAGGTGCTTACTACAGTTAGAAGGGGGAAGAATTAAATTTGAATAACAACTATTTACATGTATGCAATTGGTGGGACATTTTATCCAAGTGAGACACTTCACAAAACTTTCCTAAAACAAATCCCTGGCTGTAGAGGTGGGAGGGGGGAAATCCCCCAAACCCAAAAAACAACACAGCCATCAGTCTGGCAGAAAACTCTTTGCATTCTACAGAATGGACACCGGGTGGCAGCACATAATAACAGCAACTTTGTAACGGCTTCTCTGAAGACAGCTTGATGGAAAATAGTTCTTAAAATATTCATTACCATTATAAGAATTTGTTAGCTTGAGCTCAGGTTTCACACATTCATTTGTTTTATATCCTACACCCACCTCTCCCATGGTTCCTTTAGGTAATGACGGGTGGCCATCCAAAAGTCAGAGGAAAATACATATGAGACAACTTCATAAATTTCAGACTTTCCTGGGCCACCTGCCTTTGTTATCTGACTTGATCACACTGGATTTGACATGATTCCCCTCAGTGGTGGGAGTGAAAGTGATTTACTCTAGAGGCCCTGACAGATTGCGCATAAAATCCCTTGGTCACTGTTAAGAGTTCTTACTCATTCTCAAACTGGTAGGTTGGGAAATTATTTCTTCTCTCTCATACTCTAAGTCTCTTGTAAATTGCCACTGCTAAAAGTGGGCCAAAGAGACATTGCAGTATAAATGCACACATCTCTGTCAGTATTGCAAGAAATGTAAAATCTTGATATATCCGAAGAGTTATCAGATGTTGGAAATTATAACAGAGCATATGAAGGAAATCCTAAAACTAAAACAAACCTTTACAACTTAACTTCTGTATTCTGTACTATCCAAATCTTCCCTCCCGTCCTCACTACTGAGCATAAAAGGAGAGAATGACAATTCAGCCTTGAAGAATTTACTGGGATCCGGAGCAGAAAGTGCTAAAGAAAAAGTAAGTTCACATTAGCAGGGTACTTTGGCATCATGTTCTAAGGAAGTCTCTTCTGAGGAACAACTGTTCAAAAAAAAAAAAGAAAAAAGAAAACAAATAAAAACAAAGGTCTCATAGTTCTGGGCTCTGGGATGAAAATGACCACTAGTAGAAATAAACACTGTACTACCTTCACTTCTTTTCCTCACATACCCCTTTTCTGCTCATCTTTTCACCCCCAAGTACTTTCCATGCCCCCAGAGGGACAGCTAGATGTGATCAGCTGTGCAGAGCCACCAGGGAGATGATGAAGGGGCAGGTATGAAGTGAAAGTGACAGGCATAGATGGAGACATAGTGTCCACACTGTCAGGTGCCTTTTGTAAAGGAAAGTATTGAAAATAGCTTTTCACTGGGGTCTCACAGAGTTTCAGAGAGACCTGGGCTGCTACTTAGTTTGGGGGATGGAAGTCCCCAAATGAAGGACTTCCTAAACTAAAACATGGAAAAGTAAAACATATTTTCAATGTTAACAATTAAAAAATTAAAGTTGAGTGCTGAATGTATTCAGCTTTCAATCCTGTCTGTGTATCATGTGGTAATTTATAGAACGCCATTTCAAGAGAAGGCTAAACTTACAGCCATTTATGAATGGAAGATATAGCCAATGAGTTCTCCTTCCTTTTACCCACTCTTGTTCATGTTCAGAGAGAGGTCAAACTTTTCTTAGAGAGAAAGAAAAATATATAAAAGAGGGAAGCTAAACAAAAAATCTGGTACTAACTATGTATACAGTAAGGTTCAGGAGAAAGGAGAGGTTAATACCAGTGATTAATTTTCTTCATTTGTAAAATTGAAAGTAAAATAATAATATAGCCTATCTTAGAGTATCATTTCAGTATTATGAAGCATTTAGCTAAACTTGACAGAGTAAGCATTTAGTAATACTGCTTATTAACTCAGTAAAATTTATAACAGATATAAAGTACCTTGATAAGTGGGCAAAAGGCAATCAAAAGGCATTTATATTAAAAATACAAACGATAGCAACTATGGTATACTATTTAATATTTACTAAATATTCAGTGGCATAAAAACTACACAATTTTTCAAGGTTATGATTAAACTGACCATTTTGTTACTAGCTACAAAAACATACCGACTCATTGGACAAAGCAATATGGCAATCCATAACATTAAAAAAAAAAGGTTATGTGATTTAATCAAGTATTTCAGGCTTAGCATTTATCTTAAAAAAATCAAAGAAACATTGACAAACAATAGGAGTTTTGCTGCAATTATAACTATTTTAGTATAAAGCTGGAATCAACTTAAAATTCAAATAAAAGAGAAGTATAAGAATGGTCTGGTATAGTACAGTGCCATCAACCTGACAGGATATTACATGTTATTAAACATGGTGACTACATCTACAGTGTTCAGTTTATAAAATGTTTATTAAAAAAACAATAAGGACTAAAATTATGGAACAAGATGGATCAAAGTTAAAGATTTTGGGTCATTGAGGGCTTTCATCAGCAAGGTAAATAGAGAGTGAGAGACTTGGAGGAGATATTTACAAAGTCCAAAGTTCACAAGGTTATGATTACCTTGATGATATTAGGAATTCTTTCAAAAATAAAGTGAGAAAACTAACAGAAAATAGTTGAAGTTGATACCTAGGCAATTCTCAGAATGCGAAACCTGACTAACTCTAAATGGATGAAGTGATGCTCAACTGAAATGCCAATGAGAGGAAGAAAAATAAATGTAACACTGTAGTAACATTATCTCGCCCATCGACTTGCAAAACTAAGAGTTACATAATGCTGGGTGACGAGATGATGGCAGGACAAGCTGCCTTGTCCTTTGCAGGAGTGTGAACTCATGCGCTCATCCAGGAGGAAGTCTGGCTGCAGCACTCAATGGCTTTATAAATGTGTGTGTCTTACCACCAAGCAATCCTTCACTCCTGGGTATATGCCCCGGAGACAATACCTAATGGGTGCGTAAGGAGACATATATGTGTGGCTTATTGCAATGTTGTTCAGGGGACGGAAGGGGTTAGGGACAATTTAGGGGTCCACTACTGAGAGATTAAGTAAAACGTGGTGTATGGACACAATGGCAAAATGGGCAGCAGTTGGAAGAAGTGAACTCATTTTAATATATAGATAGAGATCCATGTCCAAACACTAACACTGAATAAAAGTAATAAGAAACAGAAGGAAGTTTATAACACAAAAAGGCTTATGCAATTTAGGACACATTCACAAACTCACAACTATACACTATTTACTAGAATGCCACACATACAACCACATGCGTATATGGAGAGTGGATGTGATGAACATACATTCTACAGGGGATTGAAGTGAGAGTTGGAGACTGAGGATAAAATAAAACCAGCTAGGAGTCTTGCCTGGAATGATGATAATACAAAGCCAACACTGAGCAGTAAAATCAACTCAGTTCTGTGCACCTGATGTTAAAAAAAAAAACTAAAATGTATATAGCTTTAAATGAAAAAAGCTGAAAGAATGCATAGTTGTATGCAAACTGATTGAAATAACAATAAAACAGAGTTCAAGCTAATGTTTATATGAATTTAAACTAGAGCACAAAAATGATTTGCAAACTGATTAAAGTAACAACAAATGAAACAAATACAAAATGGTATACACGCTGATTGAAACTGTCCAAAAATGTATTCATGTGAGATAGTTGGGGAAAGGGCCTGGCTCTGCTCCTCTGTTTTTTCTTGACATCACCCTCCAGGAAAAAATTTTATAAGGATGGTTGACAGGCAAAACCGGGGCATCATCTTTATTTTCTGGAATTCCTCTCAGTATCTCCTCCTCTCCCATGTATGAGGCTTTCCTTTCAGCTCTCACCTCCTCTCCCCTACCAAGCCCCAGTGAAAGCTGAACTTAGACAAGTCCTCAGGTCTTTTTCTGTCCCTCTTTAGACTTTGTGAGCACGTAACTGGTAAGGTAAGAGAAGGTCTTCACTTGTTTATCTTGGGAAGAGTCGTTGCTGTACCCTCAGCACTACTCCCTTGGGCTGGCGTAATTGGGATTGGGGTCTAAGGAAAAGGAGTCAAAAAATCATCCTGGTGTCCTTTCAGAGTCCAACACTTTAAGCCAGATTCTCCACTGGGGTAGGGACCAGTCCGGTCTCTTAAAGCAGCCTTGCATTTGACCTTCTGTCCTATTCATGTCTCTCCTGGACCCGACGAGGAAATGTGGCTGCAGGGTTGCTATACAGAAGCAGTGTAGACGAGGGTTCAAGGCCCTGTTTACCATCCCACAATAAAACACAACGTAAGCCAAAAGTAGAGTGCGTTCTTTAAAATTGAAATAGCTCTTTTAAGCAGCAGAATTACGGATGATTGTTTTCTCCAGTTTTACTTCTTTTAAATAAATATATACATACTCCATTACAGGCAGCAAACAAAAGCATACTTCATGGTCTATTGTTGGCCAGAGTGTCATTCCAGTAATGAATTGCATTATACAATTAACAAGTGTCCCATTGTGTAGCTAATCAGTACATTCATCCTTTATGGTTTTAACTGTTAATAATACAGTCATAAGTGAATGACTTGTCTCCCGATTTGAGCACCTTCTACATATCTTTGTAGCTTACATATCACCTAGCACAAAGCTAAGTATATAATAGTACATATTCGAGAAATAGGAAACATTCTAAAATGGAAATGGTTATTTCTAAATATCCCATCCATAGAGAATGTCTAGCATCTTTCTCTACCTATCAACCTCATTTTTTCCTTCCATGTTTTTCTTGGTGCTGTTGCATGGGGAATTCTTATTTTCTTTTTCTACTTTCTCTGACTGACTCTGTGTTCATTTCACCTCAAATGCGGCAACGTTCAACTTTTTATCTGACAGAATAATTTTATTTTCCTTTTTTTCTCAAATGACTTTTATCTGAGCAGCAAATCTATTTCAAACCCCCCAATCTTCAAAAATGATGCTCCCAGTGTATTGTAGGGAGATTTTTATATACTGCAAAATGAGAGCACTCATCCTTTAATCTGTTAATCTCAAAAATCAAGGCCCATTATCTTATTTATTTGCATGCTTTTTTAAGATTTCAAGTTCCAGGAGGACAAGAAGCACCTCATTTAATATTATGTGCAACAATATAGAGTGTAGTGCTTTATTGGAAAACTGTAATTATAGTGAAAATAATGTTGATCATAGTGATAGCAGAGGGAAATATTCTAGTCTCGTACCATAGGGCCTTCCTTTCTAAACAGCAGTGACACAAATTGAGGAGATGGAGAACTATCATAGTTATGTAAAGGTGAATTAAGGAAGTTTATTACCTTAGTTTCTTTCCACCATCTGCAATTTTAGCTTTCTGAAGATAGCCTTCTTTCTCAACCATCTGCAAGAAGAATGCATATATTAAGACTGTGACAAACTCCTATGCATTATTATTTTGAATGAACCTATGCTTTCCAACAGTCATTGCAGTGATGGAAGTTTCCAGTCATAGAACTTCATTAATAATGCATATATAGCTTATGGGAAGTGCCTGCAAGATCATAGTCATTACAAGCCGTTAAATATCCAAAAGAAAGATTACAAAGAGTAACGTGAATGATTTGTTAGATGTTGATACACCTTTACTCACTTTTCCTTCTGGGCATTGAAGTCACTTGCTTACAAAACTGATTAAAAATGGCAAAACAAAAACAAATTTAATAATGCCTTCCTTAATTTTACTGATCATCCTTAGAAAAGTTCTTCCTTTTTTTTTTTTAAAGATTTTATTTATTTATTTGACAGAGAGAGAGACACAGCGAGAGAGGGAACACAAGCAGGTGGAGTGGGAGAGGGAGAAGCAGGCTTCCCACGGAGCAGGGAGCCCGATGTGGGGCTCGATCCCAGGACCCTAGGATCATGACCTGAGCCGAAGGCAGACACTTAACCACTGAGCCACCCAGCCACCCCTAGAAAAGTTCTTCCTTTTTACTTCTAATCCTCACTACCTCATGTATCTGCTGAGGCCAGAAAGTGGAAGGAATTCGGTGGAACCAAGTGTCTGAACCAGTTGAACCATGAAAGGCATTTAAAACAGTGACATTTCATGCATTTTGTTCAGTCACCAAGAAAACACTAGTAGCACTACTTTGTTATCTTCTTTCATAATGTGGGTTTGCTTCCTTTCCTATTTGTATTTATTGGCTTTCATTGTTAATACAACGTTAAGTTTCTTAAAGGAGATTCAATGATTTGTGATAACTTCACAGAGGTTTTTGTGTAGTACTAGGGTAAATAAACGTACAACGCAAATTGTGATGAGCTGACTCCCAGCAAAGTCTTCAATAGGCATTTTGATTTCTGGGTACCCTACTGCCACTTTCCCCTGTCTTTCCCACATACCCTCATCTCAAGTCCCTACCCTGTGTTCCATCTTTTCACTATAGATGAACTGCCCTCAACCTTCTCCCCTGTACTAAATGCTAAAAGCTTTTCAGAAGTTACCTAAGATCTTCGACAAAGCAGGAAAGAATGTCCAAAGGAAAGAAGACAGTCTCTTCAGCAAATGGTGTTGGGAAAATTGGACAGCCACATGCAGAAGAATGAAACTGGACCATTTCCTTACACCACACACAAAAATAGACTCAAAATTGTTGAAAGACCTAAATGTGAAACAGGAGTCCAACAAAATCCTAGAGGAGAACACAGGCAGCAACCTCTTCGACCTCAGCCACAGCAGCTTCTTCCCAGAAACATCGCCAAAGGCAAGGGAAGCAAGGGCAAAAATGAACTATTGGGACTTTATTGAGATAAGAAGCTTTTGCACAACAAAAGAAACAGTCAACAAAACCAAAAGACAACCGACAGAAAGGGAGAAGATATTTGCAAATGACATATCAGATAAAGGGCTAGTATCCAAAATCTATAAAGAACTGAATCAAACTCAATGTCCAAAGAACAAATGATCCAATCAAGAAATGGGCAGAAGACATGAACAGACATTCTTCCAAAGAAGACATCCAAATGACCAAAAGACACATGAAAAAGTGCTTCACATTCCTCGGTATCAGGGAAATCCAAACCAAAACCTCAATGAGATACCACCTCACACCAGTCAGAATGGCTAAAATTAACAAGTCAGGAAATGACAGATGTTGGCTGGGATGCGGAGAAAGGGGAACCCTCCTACACTGTTGGTGGGAATGCAAGCTGGTGCAGCCACTCTGGAAAACAGTGTGGAGGTTCCTCAAAAAGTTGAAAATAGAGCTACCATTACAACCCAGCAATTGCACTACTGGGTATTTACCCCAAAGATACAAATGTAGGGATCCAAAGGGGTACATGCACCCCGATGTTTATAGCAGCAATGTCCACAATAGCCAAACTGTGGAAAGAGCCAAGATGTCCATCGACAGAGGAATGGGTAAAGAAGATGTGGTATATATATATATATATATTATGCAGCCATCAAAAGGAATGAAATCTTGCCATTTGCAACAACGTGATGGAACTGGAGGGTATTATACTGAGCGAAATAAGTCAATCAGAGAAAAACATGTATCATATGACCTCACTGATATGAGGAATTCTTAATCTCAGGAAACAAACTGAGGGTTGCTGGAGTGGTGGGAGGTGGGAGGGATGGGGTGGCTGGGTGATAGACATTGGGGAGGGTATGTGCTATGGTGAGCGCTGTGAATTGTGTAAGACTGTTGAATCACAGACCTATACCTCTGAAACAAATAATACATTATATGTTGAAAAAAAAAAAGAAGAAGATAGCAGGAAGGGAAAAATGAAGAGGGGGAATCGGAGGGGGAGACGAACCGTGAGAGACTATGGACTCTGAGAAACAAACTGAGGGCTCTAGAGGGGAGGGTGATGGGGGGATGGGTTAGCCTGGTGACGGGTATTAAAGAGGGCACGTACTGAGTGGAGCACGGGATGTTATACGCAAACAATGAATCATGGAACACTACATCAAAAACTAATGATGTATGGTGATTAACATAACATAATAAAAAAAAAAACAACAAGGGTTTTAAAATCAAACAGACCTCCATTTTAAATCTAAATCTTACAACTATTTTGTAACTATACAACCTTGGGTAAGTGACTTTTTTTTCTCACTTATAAAATGTAGAAAATGATATTTTATTCACTAAGGGGTTATTGGAGGATTATATCTGATATTGTATAGAAAATGGTCAGGTACCTCTTAAGCCTTCTCCCGCCATAAGAATCCTATTCTATTTTAACAGTCAAATATTATAATAAAGTATCATATGTTTATACAGTTTCTAAAAATGCTATATTCCCATACCTCATACTGTACCAAATACATTAATGTATAGTATGTCACAATGTTTCTGTGAAGGAAAATTGTGGGAAAACATTTTTGAAATGCATACTAAGTCACAGGAATTGAACTAGATGCTGACTATAACTTTTGCCTTTTTATAGAAACAAAAAGTGAAGTTCAGGGAGGTTAAGTGACTCATTTGAACTTGCTTGCCAATAACTGAATAAATATGTGTCTCAAATAAAAAAAAAAAGTTACCTAAGATCAAAGGACCACATTCCCTCAATTCCACCCTATATGCTTTCCCCTTCACTGTAATACTCCACCCCACCATGTCTCAAACCCATAAACTCCTAAACACATTAAATCTACTTTAAAATGCAATTTGTCTGTCTGTTGTTAGAGGGTCCTTCCAAGATTCCCCTGTAACCTCCTTTAGGTGCCCTTGTCCCAAATCCCCATTTTTATTCTGCCATTATCACTATCATAGCATTTATTGGGTCATATTATAATTGTCCATTTACAGTAGTGCTCTCTTATCTGCAGAGGAGACCAAGACCTCAAGACTCCCAGTGGATGCCCAAAACCATGGATAGTACCGAACCATGTTTATACTATGTTCTTTCCTATACATACATACTTGAGATAAAGTTTAATTTATAAATTAGACACAGTAAGAGATTAACAATAGCTTAGAATAAAATGAAATAATTATTATAACAATTATTATAATAAAGGTTAGGTGAATGTGGTCTCTATCTCTCAAATATCTTATTGTACTATACTCACCCTTCTTCTTGTGATGATGTGAGATGATAAAATGCCTACGTGAGGAGATGAAGTGAGAGGAATGATGTAGACATTGTGACATAGCATTAGGCTACTATTGACCTTCTAACGATATGTTGGAAGGAGGGTTATCTACTTCTGGACTGCGGTGGACCATGGGTAACCCAAACCACGGAAAGTGAAATCGTGGATGAGGGGGACTGCTGTATGTGGTTGTACCTGCACCTGTGTTGTGATTACCTTTCACCCCAGATTCCCAGCACCTACAGGGCTTACTGACACCAGTGATCACAACTATAAATATTGTTTAAACAAATTAGTGGATGCATGAGTGACTATTTTAATGTTTTTAAAAATCTTTATAGAAAACTGAAAAAGCCGGGTGCCTGGGTGGCTCAGATGGTTAAGCGTCTGCCTTCGGCTCAGGTCATGATCCCAGGGTCCTGGGATCAAGTCCCGCATCGGGCTCCTTGTTAAGCAGGGAGTCTGCTTCTCCCTCTCCCTCTGCCTTTCCCCCTGCTTCTTCTCTCTCTGTCTCTCCCGCAAATGAATAAATAAAAATCTTTAAAAAAAAAGAAAACTGAAAAAGCCAAAAAATCCATCTACCTATAACAGGTGAAAGGAAGAGATATTTGGGGATAAATGAGTTGTCCCAAACCACTAAGATTTCACCAGTTAATGAATTGGCTATTTACAAGACTTACTCTGACGTAGGTAAGATCTTTTCTGGCTTGTTCATTATTATATTCCTAATACAAAGCACAGTATTTGCCTTTTAAAATCTATTTGATGAATACATTTTTAATAAATAATGATGAAGTATGAAGATACTAATAATGATTCATAGCAAAGTTTTTTCACATATCTACATTTCTAGAAAATTCCTTCTACTTCAGCATGTTCTCTACAGTATAAAAGAGTCTACAGAGGTCTCTTGGATAATTTTTAGACTCATGATGGTCAATGGTGTATTTTTTGTACTTGGCTGCATCTATTTGTTTTTCCCACTTTTATTTTATGTATATTGCCCTTTTTGTCCTCAGTGCGAGAAAATTTTGTTTGTCTACCCCTCTGAAACCCATATAATAAGTTCAGGGTTTAACACTGGACATCACTGGTTTCTACAAATGTTTGGAAGAAAAACGTTTTCAGTAGCAATTAGCATCACAGAGATGGTCCCTTTCTTTAGTAATGTATATTGAGAAATTTTGTTGCATAACCATAGACAAATTTTATTGTTTTATTAAAGCTTTCTCTCGATGACAATAAAATAGTTACCAAAAGTCTGAATTTATCTACCAAAAAACTACAAAACTTCTCAACCCATCATAAAAATCGATGCATGCATTCTCAACTAAGAATATTGCCTTCTTCCCCCCAAAAAATTCACTAAAAGACCACTGGATGGATGTGTAGTGCCCAGAATGTATTATTGATGGACATTTTTTTTTTTAAAGGGAAGAGAAATTCAAAAGGAAAAACCTAATACTCTTTCAGGGAGAAATCAACACAAACAGGCTTGAGATACACACTTCAAAATTTTCTCTCCTTGAATCTATAAGAAATGTTTCTCCAGATACTCCTGGACTTTTTCAGGATATTGAGATTGAGGCCAGGGGCTGGATTTCTCAGGTTAAGGTTCTATCAGTATCACATCATTGTCATCAAACAGGCTGAGCTAGTTCCCATGGTCTTGGGTCAGTCAAATAGAGTTTCCAGCCACGGACACAGAGAGGCCCCAGAAAAGGGAAAGAGGGGGAGGTGAATAGCAAGTTCGTTTTCTTCTCCTATGTCATCTTCCAAAGTCCAAGCTCCCTTTCAGGTCATTAGAGGCAGCTAATAATCCTCCTATTACATACTCTTACTACACTTACTACTACCACACATGTGTTTATGTGTTTACATGTACTGACATGTAGTTATACACATGTGCAATCATCATGCACGTGTTCCCATTTCTGGGATCATGTGTTCATTTCTCTCAACTGCCTCTTCTATACTCCAGGTACACTCACTCACTCCTTCAACAAATTTTCAATTAGTAACATCCCCTTCCCCTTAAATACTGCTCACAAGGGGATTTCAAAGATTAATAGGACCCTTTCAATCTTATTGGAGCCTATACGCTTGTGAGCTCATATTCCTCTCTTTTGAGGACTGGATACCATACTCCCCTCTAGTCATCTTAGCAACTCAGACCAGCTTCTGTCCTGGAAGAGAAAATTCTAACCAGTCTTCCCACAATGAAAAGCACTGCATTATGGTAAGTCCCCTGCTGGCAAGCAATGGTTCCATGAGGTAGATTTAATTACTTTATTATTTCTTGTCATGATGCTTTGAAATAACTCACCATGTTTCAGGCACTATAAATCAGTTATTCTGGAAGGCTCATAGGAGCTGAAAGAAGTATTAAAACAAGCAGAAGATTGCTATGTATTTTGTTTGTGGGTTTATATATGGTTCCATATTAATTATTCTAATTATTTATTCCTACTCTAATGTTAATCCCATGGTTTGAAGGGATGATAATCTTTAAATAACAGTGGAGTATGCTGGTCATCTAAGGCTCAGATGGTCTTATCTCTAGTAATTTAAAAAATTATGTATAGCTTTATGTCTAAATTTAGGATACTAAATGCCAAGTTCCAGGCCAACTTGAAGTTCTTTAAAGTACAGGCACTCCCTGAACTTTGTATACTTAAGAAATGTCAACCAATCTTTAGATACTGAATCTGGCTTCTTGAGCTATTTGTCCAATGTCCCTTGGAAGCCCTATTTAATGTTAAGTGGCAGGGAAGATCAGCAATTTGTCCAGATTGGATGCCAGCCAGTCTGCTAGCACTGAAGAAGTACACAGCAGACACAACTGCGCTGAGATATAGATGAGAAGAATGAATGGCAGTGGGATGCCCAGATAGCACCTGTTTATCAACCTAAGTTGGAGGCTACAGACAAGACGGGAGTGCAGAAGACAACCTGTGATTAATGGTAACAATTGTGGGAGAAAGACCAGCCTGTAACCGTAAGTACAGACACCACCATTTATTATGTGAAGACTTCATGTTGTTCTCAGATAAAAGAAGTCGAATCGAAAAGAACAGGCTTTTATCCACACCAGTCCACCACAAGAATTCTGTTAAAATGCATCTTTATGAATAGAAATGAACTGAATTGAAGACTTTCCCCAGATTTTGATGAGAAGGGACTGACTTTTTTTTTTTTTTTTTTTTGGGAAGGGATTGACTTTTAACACCAGAATCACACAGCCCTTATGTTTTACAATATTTGCTCTGTTGATGTATTTAAGTTATTGTTCTTTTACTCTTTGTTCTGCTTCTGTTCATTGGCAACCCTCTGACTCCTAATTCAGCTTCTGAGGTCCTCTGATGTATAATAGGGGTGACTTAGGTAATCGGTATATCTCCCATTATAAATTTATAAATCAGAGTTATTGTTTATATATCAGCCTCTTACAAATTCGGGTACTATGGGATAGTTCCAGGGGATCCTGATCATTTAGAAACGAAATCTTTCTAGATCCACAAAGCTGAGGCAGGCCCCATCCCTGAACTGGAGGGAGCTTTCTAAAGTAGTGCTTCCCCGTGAAACTTTCCATATGACTGACTGACCTTCCTCTATGAGAACTCTGCATCATCCCTTTATAACCACAACCCTGGGCCACTATCATTTCCAAACAGATGTAGCATTTAATTATTTTCCTATTTAATATTAAGGTACCTGCTATATTTTTTTTCTGAACTTTTTATAGATCACAGTACTTTGTTGACAGTATTGTTTGTTTGGATAATTTCTACTAAAAAGCACACATCTGGTTATATCATTTTACTCACAGATGCTGCTTCTCTTTTTTCCTTTAATCTCTTCTTCATCTCTCCACTATCCACAGAAATAGATATTTCTTCTTTCCATTGGTTTTATTTTTTAATTAATTTTTTAGTTTTTTTAAAAATTGTATGTATTTAAAGTGTACAACATGATGTTTTGACATACATAGTGAAATGATTATTAGTCCAGTCAAGTTAATTAACTTATCCATCTCCTCACATAGTTACCTTTTCAAATATTTCTTGTGGTGAGAGCACCTGAGGTCTACTCTCTTAGCAAATTTCCAGGATACACTGCAATATTATTAACTATAATCACCATGCTATATATATTCATCCTACATATCTCCATTGGCTTTCCGTCTTGTGACATTGTCTTCAGGTTGCACCACTCCCTTCTGTGGGACTTGTTGCCTACATTTTTCTTCTCAGTCTCCAGTGATTCCTATACTGGCTGTAGCTTTATTGCACTATCAGATCAGCTGACCGTGTTTATAGACTTGCAGAGGACACAGTCCATTAAGAATGAAAATGAAAGCAGAGGGGAAAAAAATCACCTTAAAAATCCAGCTTATCTGTACATCATATAAAGCACTAATTTAAAAAAAATTAGATGCTTAATTTTAGAACTACTTTACATATACCTCAAGAATGAAATATGGTGCTTTGGCCTAACATAAATACATAATTTACTCTCTATATACGTTTTAAGAGTGGTAAACCAAAATTCAAGTTGGATACAGTGATTACATGAAAAGGAGAGCAGAAAAAAAGCGAAGAAGAATGATTCTCTGTCGTACACGAGCAGTGTCTGGAAAGAGCAACTAAGCATTCTCAGAGAGGCTGGTCTTGATTTCAGGTCTCAGAGTTAGGCATGATTTGCCCATTGCAACTTATTTACACCCATTAGTATATATGTTGTGCAATGCTTTCATGGACATCCTGCCCCTCTCACTTTCTCGGAGGATGAGAGAACATGTTGGGCTTTGGGGTTCTGTTGAATGTCTTGAACCATTTTTCAAATGCTGGGTTTGGCAAAGCACATATTATATGTTGCCAAGTGCTTTTCCCCATCATTTTAAACCCCTGTGTATTTCAAGGGAAATTTTACCCACATGTCTCTGATTTATTTACCCCTAACTCATCAAAATGTCATCTTGAAAAAGTTGCTATTGGATGGTTAAGAACTCCCGTGGCTTTTTCCCTGAGCCTTTCATCTTGTAACCAGTGTGTTTCATCTGGCCTCCACCAAACAGGTCCAGGTTCTGTTTGGGAAACAGGCTGATGAGGGGACATCTCTGTGTCTCAAGAGTTTTCTTCAATCTTCTGGAGGCTTTTCTTGTATCCCATCTCTCCTTCCTCATCCTCAATTTTTTTCTTCTTCCCTAAATTATATTTCTTTGTGTCCTTGATTTAAATATGTTGCTCTTTCTTTGCCTGTCATTGGAATTCAGAAAGGAATGGCCTTCCCAGTTCCTGTCTAGGCAATTTATTAGCGTAATTCAATTGTTTCGTTATAACCTAATTTTGTTCTAGGCAGTAAGGAAGAAAGCATTGCTCAATGTTAATAGCTTTTGTTGGTGGTGGTGTGTGTGTGTGTGTTCTTTTTCTCTACTCTAGAGTTAAATGAAATTCAAATGTGGATAGGAGATGTTATTGTAACCTGTTTCTGTCTTTTAATGGCTTGTAATCTCCTTACCATAACCTCAAGACCCTTCATCATCTGAGCACTGCCTCCCACTCCTTGCACCCCCAACCCATTTCCCTTGTTCACTACATTCAAGCCAGTATGGCAGTCTTATAGATTTTTAGTTTTTTAAAGATTTTTTTTTATTTATTTGAGTGAGAGAGTGGGAGTGGGAGAGGGAGACGGAGGCTTCCCGCGGAGCAGGGAGCCCGATGAGGGACCCGATCCCAGGCCCCTGGGATCAGGACCTGAGCTGAAGGCGGACTGTTCAACCGACTAGGCCACCCAGGTGCCCCTGGCAGTCTTGTAGTTTTTTAAAATGGACTTTGTTCTGACCTCCAGACCTTTGCACTTGCTGTTCCTCCTATTCACAACCTCTTCTTCTTCGAGTTCTTTGCTGGACAAACTCTGTGTATCCTGCAATCTCAATTTTAATGCCCCATTCAAAGAGTGCTTTTAGGACTCCTTAATCCAGGGTAGGTTAGCCCCTCTTTCATGGGAACCTATTTTTCTGCTGCCATAGCATGTTTTGTCATTTGCATTTAAAGAATGATGCCTTCCTTTACTTGTTTAATACTTCATTCCTAGATTGAAGGAATGAAAGCTCCTCAAGGAAAGGACATGACTATTTAGCATATCCTTGCACACCCCAAACTTAGCATAGCACCTAGCACAGGGATGGCCTCAACAAATAGAGGAATTAATAAAGACACTTTTGTTGGAGGAAAGGAAGGGCACGGGAAACAGCAACAACCCGGAGACGGTTTCTATTAGAGTTATTAAATTACATAACTTAGTATTAACACACTACCAACTTGAAGGTCTGGGAGGATGTTATTTCAGAAAGCCTAATTTTATCTTACTAAAGTCAAATTTTGAAAGCCTGAAGAGCTTTTGGAAATTTTTTTTTTTTTTTTTTTGCAATTTAAGGAAAGCACAGCCTGATCAATAGAATTATTCCCCCAGAGTGGCTGTCCTTTGTTTTAAAATAAGAAAACACTGTATGCTTACAATGTCTTTCATCCTCAAAGCCCTCACATGTATTAATTAATCCACAAAATGATATCTGGCTCCAAAAGGTAGAATCTGAGACTTAAGGTTTATCTGCAAAAGCCTGCTTTGCCCCCAAGCCATGGCAACTTCCTGAGCTCCATCCTACAAATCCTCCTAACATGGGAGGCAGCAGATGATTCTCTAAAACCTGCCACAGGCTTTTGACTCCTGCAGGGTTATCCATAGACTGTCTCATACTCTTTTGATAAAATAAAGATGATAAAAATTTAGCATGTTATAAACATGGTTATTTTTGTCGAGCATTTCTTTAAGGGAAAAAGGGAAAGTGCCCTGAAAATAATTAAGTATCGTAAACAGTTACAACATGAAATATACAAGATTGGGAAACAAACACGTATTAGTATATTTGACGTTTCTTGTTTAAAATCTTTGCTGCATTACAGCACTTGTTAAGCAACCATACGGATTCTCAGAAAATAATTTAGATCTCTTGCATTGATAGCATATGGAGTTGTATACCATGTGGCATGAATGACGTCACCTGTCAATGAACTGGGTGGTTTCTGCCATGAGATTTTAGACTCCAGCTAGAAATGTATTTTTGCCAGTATTCAAAACAAATGCATTATGCTTCTGTTTAACCATGTTGATCATAATCTACTTCATTAAAGGGAGCATTGAGAAGTGAAGCCTGGCTACCGGAGGGTGATAGCATCTATTGGCGCACCCACCATGGCAGATTCCACTTTTGTAAAGTGAATCATTTTTCTCCAAGGGGGTAGATCTAATGAGATACTTTTGCCAGTTATGCTTAAAGCCAAGGCTTCTCATGATTTCTAGAAAATGTTCAGGGGAGTTCTGAAATAAAGGAAATGGGATTTATATAGCAAAAAGTGTTGGACATAAATAAGCTCAAAAATCCATATGGTAAAAATAATGAGTAATAACACCAACTTAAGGAATTTTATTATTTTCTAAAATGTTTTAATGTATACTATTGTATCTATAATAGTTCATCCTGACTGGTACTGCTAAGGGAAACTATTGTGAGAACCTCTGGCTGACTCCAGAAGCAATAGCGTGAAGGAAGGGAGTAGTAGAGATGAAAGTAAGGAACATACCAGATTTGTGGGAAAAAAATATGTGTATCTAGGTAAAAAATAATATGAGGTTAGATTAGTCAGACACAAAGAAAACTTTAAAGGTTTTAGAAAATAATTCAAGCCTTAGTGTGAATGGTAATGGATAATGAAAATTTAATTAGGGGGGTGCCTAGGTGGCTCAGTTGGTTAAGCAACCGACTCTCCATTTCGGCTCAAGTCATGATCTCAGGGTCGTGAGATCAAGCCCCAAGTTGGGCTCTGAGCCGGGCGTGGAACGTGCTTGGAATTCTCTCTCTCCCCCTGCCCTTCCCTCTTCTCCCCCCAGCAGGTTTTAGAGCATCTTTCTCGTAAAGAACCTCTACAAATAGCAGGCATATATCTGTTGACATCTGAATCAACAATATAATTTTAATACACCTTTCATATCTTATTATTAAATCAGTTGACACACATGTCCTTTCTGAGCAAGCCCTAGTATCAAAAGCAGTGTAAGGGGAAGTATGGTATAATAAAGAAAATGCAAGTCATGACCCTCTAACTTCAAAGTATTTACAGTGTAACCATGCAACAAGTATATTACCCATGAACTGAGGGTGAACAATACAAAAGAGTGCCAAGATGAAGAAACTAATTGTCACAGAAAATCCAAGCACTCTTAGGGTAAGAGCCATGGCTTAATCCTGTTACCATCCCTAGCTTGAGGGTGTGTATTTGGGAGTAGACAATAAATAGGTAAATCAGGAACCATGAGAGAAGTCTATAGACTTGATGTCATAGAGAATAAGAAGCTATTGAGTGCTTTGACAAGGAAAATGAAGTAATGAAGGTACCGTTTCCAGAAGACTGGTATGGAATTGCTACATAGGATCAGTGGGAGGAGCACAGTGGAGTCCAGGGGAGAGGTGAGGGCTGCCATCAGAAGCATCTGAAGGCCGGGGCAAGGATGTGTGTATAACCATAAAGAAAAATGTGGGCACCACACCCATTGCAGAGAAACTGCTTTGGAAAATAATGACTTGCTTAATGGGCTATGGATAAAATAGAGGATCCAAGAAAATGCATTCTAAGCCTGGAGGCATGGTTGCTACTTGTAAAGAGAGGCTTGATGGAAAAGGAAACCAGTTTGGGAACAAAGTGATGATGGCTTCAGTCTGGGAAAATTCATTTCTAAGATGATAAGGAGACACAGTAGAACAAATGACTGGCTAGCACTTCAAGATATAGGATGAGATAATGAAGAGAAAGTACACAAGTATAGATCTGTGTATTACAAACTTGCAAGTAAAAATAAAAACCATTAACTATTCCATTTGTACATTAATTTAACACACATTTACTGAGTTCTTACCATGTTCTAGCAAGTGTTATAATCATGGGAATGGAGTTATGAATATAGGAGACAGTACCCCTGATCTTACAGAACATTCTAACAAAAAAACAAATAAAAAGAAATTGTATAGCATGCCACATGGTGGTAAATTCCACGGGGAAAGTTAAATTAGGATAAGAGAAAAGGAGCGTGAATGGCAATGGTGTGTTTTCGTATTTGTTTATTTGTTTTTAGGGAGGTTAGGAAAGACCTATCTTAAAAGGTGGTATTTGAACAGAGGTTCAAAACAAATGAATGAATGAGCCTTACAATTTTCTGGGCACAAAATGAATCATTTTGGCATAGGAAAGAGCAGGTATAATGGCCCTGTGAGAGAAGGAAGGAGGTCAGCTTGGCTGGAGCAGAATGAGCCAGGAGAAGAAGGGAAAAGGTGAGGCCAGAGAGAGAGCTGATACCGGCAGGGTCTGATAAGATGAACCCTGCATGTCTGTCAGCCTTTACCCTGGGAGATCCCGGAGGCCAGAGAAGAATTTGAATCAAGGAGTGACATGACCTAGCTTACATTTTAACAAGGTCACTCTGGCCCTTGTTTTGAAAATAAAAAGCAGAAAGAGAGGGTGAAAGCAGCACATCAGTTGAAGGCTATTGCAGTAAATCAGGTGAGAGATGACATGGCATAAAGGTAGTGAGAAGAGAACTGATTCTGGTGTATTCTGAAGATGGAGCAAACAGCTTAACACATGTTTAAGTTTATGTTATGAGAAAAGATGACCTTAAGAGTTTTGACTGAAGAACCCTGAAGAATGGAGTTAGCATCTAGTGAAATGGAGAAGGTTGAAAGAAGCGAGTTTGGGAGAAAATCAGAATCAGCTTGGGATATGTTAAGTTTGAGATGTATGTTAGACATATAAGTGAATATGCCACAACAAACAGTACTGGAGTTTAGAGCAGTGGGCCATGCTGGAGAAGTGGTTAGTGTAACATAATACCTAAAACCTGAGCACTGAATGATACACTGTAGGGAATAAATATAAAGAGAAAGAAGAAAAGTTAAGTTGAGCTACAAGATGAAGATGAACCAGTAAAGGTAATGGAAAATGGGTGGTTATTTAATTCATTGGAGATCCATAAGAAAGTGGTTTAGTCATGATAGTCACATGAGGAAAGTGTTCCAAAGAGAGTTATCAATTGGGTTAAATTACAAGGTCTAATGAGAAAACTGAGACTACCAATAGATTTAGCAATATAGAAGCAATTGATGACCTCGATAGGCGATAAGTGGTTGAGATAAAAGTCTAAATGGAGTTGGTTCAAGAGATAAAGGAGGGGAGAAACTGACCACAATAAAAGTAGACAATCCTTATAAGGAATTTTTAGTCTAAAACAAAGAAAGTAATGGAACAATGGCCAGAATGGAGATGGGAGATCTAGAACATGCAAAATGAATGAAAATAAAAGAACTGAACTAGAAAAATAAATATATTTGGTGTTGAGGATGAGAAAGCCCAAAGATAATGGGGGAATTCTCAATCTCAGGAAACAAACTGAGGGTTGCTGGAGTGGTGGGGGGTGGGAGGGATGGGGTGGCTGGGTGATAGACACTGGGGAGGGTATGTGCTATGGTGAGCGCTGTGAATTGTGTAAGACTGATGAATCACAGATCTGTACCTCTGAAACAAATAATACATTATATGTTAAAAAAAAAAAAAAGAAGATAGTAGGAAGAGAAAACTGAAGGGAAGGAAACCGGAGGGGGAGAAGAACCATGAGAGACGATGGACTCTGCGAAACACACTGAGGGTTCTAGAGGGGAGGGGGTGGGGGGATGGGTTAGCCTGGTGATGGGTATTAAAGAGGGCACGTACTGAACGGAGCACTGGGTGTTATACGCAAACAATGAATCATGAAACACTACATCAAAAACTCATGATGTAATGTATGGTGATTAATATAACAACAAAAGAAAAATTTTAAAGAAAGATAATGGGGATGGAATAGCAGGGAAAAGATAGGAATAAGGTCATCTAGGTGCTGTATCCTATAAGCCAATGGAACTGGAAGCATGTTGGCCAATGTGAAATCCAACAAGAAGGATAAGCGTGGAGAAAAGGGGTATTATGTTTACCAAAAAGGAGTCATTAATAGAAAGAAGTGGCAGAACATATCAGGAAATTTGGGCTTATATATTTTTTGTATTTTTGGCTTTTTAAAAAAGATTTTATTTATTTACTCATTTGACAGAGAGAGAGAGCACAAGAAAGCACAGCAAGGGGAGCACAGCAGGGGGAGAGGGAGAAACAGACTCTCCCCTGAGCAGGGAGCCCAATGCAGGGCTCGATCCCAGGGTCCTGGGATCATGACCTGACCCGTAGGTAGGCAGCCACTTAACCGACAGAGCCACCCAGGGGCCCCAAGGGCTTATATGTTTTTAAGATATTTCTAATACTTCATTCATGTTATTTACAATGTTTCAGGCACCTTTCTAGTCATTAGGATACAATGGAAACAAAAAAATCCCAGCTTTAGTGGGCTTAGAATCTACTGGTAGGGGATTAATTTTTTTCTTTTTCCTTTTTTCTTTAAGATTTATTCATTTATTTGAGAGAGAGAAAGAGAGAGAGAGAAAGAGCATGAGCAGGAGAGGGAGAAGGAGAGAGAAACTCAAGCAGATTCCATACTGAATATAGAGCCCAACACAGGGCTTGATCCCATGACCCTGAGATCATGACCTGAGCTGAAACCAAGAGTTGGATGCTCAATTGACTGAGTCACACAGACACCCTGGGATTAACTATTTTCTTAAAAAGAATTGTCAAAATTTTCAGTAGGCCCCAAATAATCTCTGCTTCTTGTTATTCCCAGCCTTGTGTAGTCCCTTCTCCTTGAGTATGGACTAGACTTAGTGACTTGATTCTGATCATGAGAATGTGGAAAAGTTGATGGGATATCACTACCATGATTAGGTTATAAAAGATTTGCCTTCTGTCTTGCTAGCAGAATCCTTTGCCTTCTCAGTTTGCATGCTTTGAAGAAGCAAGCTGCCATTTTGGTGAAGCCTACATGGCAGGAAACTGACAGCAGCCTCTGGATCACATTCCTGGAGGAACTGAACCCTGCCAACAACCAAGTGCATGAACAGGAAAGCAGATCCTTCCCCAGTCAAACCTTCAGATGTGACCCCAATTCTGGCTTAAAGTTTGATTGAAATCTGAGAGACTCTGAATGAGAGGACTCTGCTAAACCATGCCTGGATTCCTGACCCACAAAAACATAAGATAACAGTGTGTGCTGTTTTAAGTCATTGAGTTTGGGGTTAATTTGTTCTGTAGCAGTAGATAAATAATACGGTATTGCAGGGAAATAAACTTACCAATTGTTCCAATGGAGGAATGACATCTTTCAAGACATGCTGTGAATGATTCCTTCTGTGTCGGGGTATCTGAAAAAATATTGGCATTAGATATATTATTTTTCTCCAAAAAAAGCTATAAATGATTTAAAAGAGCATATTTTAGTAAAGCACACAGGTAAGTAACCATATTCAGATTCATTCAAGAAGTCAAACAAAGTAGATATAAAATGAAAAGTAAATGTTTTAGACATTGACTAATTTGAATAAAATGTGTACTAAAAGATCGCTGGCTGCAACAATATCTCCTATTCAACATACTCCTCTTACCGTGTAACCTTGACACTCCTCCTATCAAGTGGGGGGTCTATGTTCTTTCATTCTGAACCCGCGAAGAGCTTTATGCCTGTTTCAATCAAAAAGCACGGCAGAAGTGACACTACGTGACTTAAAATAGTGGAGCATAAAATGTCATGTACTTCCTCCTTGTTCTCTTAGAACCCTCACATTTGGAAAATACTCACCATGTTGGGATGAAGCCCAAATCATCTCACACAGAGAGATTACAGGGAGAGACCTCATAGGTTTTCTGGCTAAGAGACTAACTGAGGTTCTAGCAGACAGCTTGTATCAACTGCCAGTCATATGAGTATAGATATTTTCTGATGGTTCCCTCTGCTGGCCATTGAGTCATCCCCATGCTTCAAGTCCTAGTAGAAGCCTCAAACACTGTGTAGTAGACACAAGCTATTCTTGCTATGTCTTACCTGAATTTTTGACCAGACTCTGTAAGCATTAAAAAAAAAAAAAAAAAAAAAATCACTGTTTTATATCTTTATATTTCAGGGTGACTTGCAGTGAAACAAAATATTTAATGTTGAAACACCTTGTGTTTATGATATGATGTGAGCTCAGCTTTTTCAGAGTCAATGTTCTATTAATTTTCATGCTTTCTTCTACAAATGTATTTAAATACACAATAATCAATGGGTTAGTGTTTTTGGAACAAAATTTTTAAAATGCCTATTGTTGTTTCTGCCAAAAAGTACCATAGACTGATTCTATAATAAAACAAAAAGAGAAGAAGAAGGAATTTATAATGAAATATTGTATTGTTTGATAATTTAAATAGAAGCTCTAATTAATAATCCTATTTTACTAGGCAGGAATTCTCCAGTATTTTACATGAAGGTGGCAGGGTATAAGGTAGAAGAGACAGGGAAGTAGGAAAAGAAAGAATGAGAGCGAGAAAGAGAGACTGCAGGATGAGTGTGAGGTATTAAAGAATAAAGCAGGTCTGAGAACTGTCTAGAAAAGAACTTTGGATGGCTTTGACTGTGGTACTGGCACATGTAACTGACTGAAGGGATTAAATCAAAGCCTTTTGAGATTTTGAGAGACTTGTATTAGCAAAGAAACCAAAAGCCTGGCCTCAAAAACCTGTGACTCTATACAACCCTTGAACCCCATATTTTCTCTGCAAAACTGCGCTGTGAAAGCAGTACAACCTCCAAGGGAGCCATTGCCTTCCAAGTTCACTTTCAATGTGGCCAGTGGGGGATGATGGGGGAGGAGGAGCCTCCAGAAAGCAGAGCCAGAAACCTTGGAGAACAATGGGCATGGGGAATTATCCCAAAAAGGAGAACCAGGAGAGCCAGGAATAGACTCTGTGGCGAAGGCAGGGGTCTCACAGGGCCTGCCCAGCAAGCTTTAATAGTCATTTGGGTCAAGTGACTGTTGGCTGGTCACCATTTATTTCCTTTACAAATGAGAGGGTGTTTCCAGTTATCAAGTTCTCCTTCCACCATTGTCGATTGGATGTGATGGGAAAAACAGAGCAGAGAATTCATTTTTTTCAAGTTCTAAACCTCTAACCCCCTGGAGAGAAATTGGTGTGATGAAGAAAGTTATTTGTCACTGCTATTCTTCTATTGGAGTTTGATGTAGTAACTGCGTGGGACTTTTGGTCATCTTTGGGGAGGGGGATAGATGTATTTCTGAGTGTTGAAGACAGGTGCAAATTGACATACGGTGAAGGCGGTGGGGGCGGACTGTGGCAGCCCCTGATGCCTGCTCACCAAAATTCTGTCCTTTCTCCAGGGCATATATCTAGACTGCATTTCTCAGCCTGCCTTGCAGTTAGGAGTGGTCACATAACTGTTCAGACCAACGGGATGAGAAGCCTTCCCCATTCAAAGCTATTAACCAGTGAGTGTTTCCGCTCCATGTGCCCTCCCATGCTGGCTGGGAGCGCACACTGAATGAGGCCATGGAGGCTGAAGAGGCAAGATGGAAGACGACTCTGAATCACCGTGTGAAGAAAAGCCAAACATAGGCGAGGAAAACACATTTTGTTTTATTTAGTAAACTTTTTATTTTGGAATAATTTTATACTTAGAGAAAAGTTGTAGCAAGGACAGAGAGTTCCTGTAGAAAATTACCTTCTAACAGTTTGTAGTGAGAAATAAACTTCTATTTCTTGGAGCCATTGTGTATTTTAGAGAATTTTATAGCTGCTAGCATTACCTTAAATAAAACAACCATAGCTGATCTTAATTCACGTTGAAATGAACATATATATTCATATATATACTGGGTATTTAAACCTTTTAAGGAACCAGGCATTTATTTTGTACTGCTCTGCATTTGGAACTTACTTCTCTTAACTATTAGTCATTAAACCAGGATTTATTATCTTCACTGAAAATTTAATATATATGCCTTACATTCAATTTACAATGGTGGAAAAATTCTGGGATTCTTTTCTTCTTGTTCTATTTCCTTGAAATTTGTTGGATTTCCAGTCTTGGGCTAAAAATCACTCTCCTAGCCTATGAAATACTTCAAGCTGTAAATATTAGAGAAAGTAGTATCAAGTGATGTCTCCACAGCATTGATGAATAAGCACCTGGGCATTCACTTGTGTCAGTCTTACCATTCCTTCTATGGCCAAACCATGCCTACCTTTGTCCTACTACTACTAGATTTTGATGGGTATATTGGCCCGCCAGTCTTTAAATAGTCTCTTCTAGTCACTATAGAAAGTTTTCTTTTGAGGCAATGTTTTAAAATGCATTGTGTATATATTGCCAGAAGCACAAGAGATGATTTTAGCTGATGAATGTTTTAATTATCATTTACACAATCTTAAGTTTTAGCAGGAAAACTTTCCACACAAAGACATTTGTTAGTCGTATGAATACATTTTCCATTAAAATAGAATATAAATAATATAATTAAATAAGTACTATGTAGTGTGCAATATGGGGGAAAAAAACCCACAAACATAGTAAGTGAATGACTGAAATGTGGGAAACAAAATTTTTTAAAGATTTATTTATTTATTATTTATCTTAGAGAGAGAGAGAAGGAGAGCACATTCGCGAGTGCCGTGGTGGTGGGGGAAGGGGAGGAAGGGCTGAGGAAGAGGGAGAGAAAGTCTCAAGCCGACTCCACACTGAGCACAGAGCCTGGGGGGAGGGATAGCTCCATCTCACTACCCTGAGATCACTATCCAAGCCATAATCAAGAGTCGGACACCTAACAGACTGCGCAACCCAGGACCCTCTGGGAAACAAATTTTAATGAGAAGAAATCAGAACAGAAATGACCAGTTACTGAGCACATATTTATTTCATCCTTGCAGGGAACTATTGGGTCCATGGTATAAATAAGAATTCAGATTGGGAAACTACACAGTGTTATTGTCTGTTAACATGTATTCAATGCTTATTATTTGCCAGGCACTGTTCTAAGTATTTTGCACATATTAACATACTTAATTCTCACTCTTTTTTCATAAATGTAGAAACACAGATACAGACAGTTTAAGTAACTTTAAAGATCCAGAGCTAGTAAAAGCCATGGGTGATATTTAACCAGGATCGAAGGCTTCAACTATTACACTTTATTGCTTCACCAGCAATATAATGTATATGCATAAAGGCAATCATTACATTCTTGGGGAACTCCAAAGTTGAGATTATCTGCATGCATAAGGGGTATTTCTAAGGAAGATATTTGAGTCAAACGTATAAATTTGTACACGTTTACACAGGGAGCTAGAAATCAGGTTTCAAATCTGTTATGAATTATCTTAATTTTCCTTTAGGGAAAGTAATATTGCTGATCATTCCTAAAGCAATAAGCTAGCCAATCTATCATGTTCAACCAAGTTATGGAGATGCAGGAAAAAAGAGAACTTTCATCACCTGTCTTTGCTTTAATACTCTTCTCAATTAAGCATTAGGCACAGAAATGTGTTATCATCCCAAATCAGATTACTCTGACTGAGACTTATGATATAGGAAATTCTGAATCCAAATTTGCTTAGTTGTGTTACATGGATATCAAGAAAAGTTAAGATATTTCAAGAGAGCTGTCTTTATGTGGTTTACTTAATTGAAATAATAATTATAAAGAACACTTGAGGTCAATCAAAACTTCCTGAGGTAAGTTTGAAGGGAACAGAGGCTCTCCTAAGCCATACATAGTATAAAATAACAGAAAATCTTATAGTATTTGTACATGTTTCTCAATCAATAGTTTATTAGTAATATCTGAAAATTTTGCAAATTATTACAGGACACTTTCTTGAGAAACGTTTCTGCTTAAGACATCAGATGTCCTTATAAACCATTCATTTAGCCAGTAAACATTGCATGTTTAGTACAGTTATATGCTAGTAGTTTCTAATAGTAGATGTTCAAAATATACATGTTTGTTGTGTTTGTTGATGTCATCAAATATCTCTAATACTAGTATTGCAAGAAGAGTACTTCATTTTTGGACAATCCTAATTTTTTCTCAATGTATCTGATATTAAAAACCTATGTTTTGCTCTGCAAATTACTTCTGGGTGAGTTTCAGAATGCTAGCAATGGTGGGCTCCATTGTTCAATCTCAGGTCCTTTTCACTTCTGCAGCAATCCTTAATCACTGAATTTGGAAAACTTGAATAGCAATAATAATATTAGCAGTAGTTTGTTACAACATTATTTTAATACCTTATTTTCTCTGTGAGTTACAGAAGCATTTCTTCTGAGGAAGTCTTAAAATACGGTTTTTACGACTTATGTTTGCTTTCTTTTTTGCTTCCAAGTGTTCTGAAATAGTATACAGATCCTTCCTCTAAACATAAGTGGACATGTATGTATATCTACCACATATTTATTTAAGTGTCCACAGTCTGATTTTTTGCTAGTTTGTACACTCTTAAATTATGAAATGTTGGTTTCAATATTATTTTACAGTTCTCATTTGAGAAAGGTTACTTCACAGTTTCTTTTGAGGGGGATATGGTTATGTCTTAACTGTTTTCTTACCACAGTGTTCTGCATCTTAAGCAACTGAGCTTTAACAATAAAGACGTGAGTTGTTGAAAATCCTTCCTTTGAAGAGAAGAACAAGTCAGTCCTCATCTTTTTGCGATGATGTCATCTTCCTATTGATTTATTATGTTCAGTAAATGGGAATGATTTGTAGCTATCATTGGAAAAAAAAAACTTGAAATACAAATGACTTCTGCTTGGATTCTTTGGGAAACCAATATCGGATGAATATTTCACTGAATTACTTTTAGATCAGATCTATGTGTTTCTCCTTCTTTGTTTCCATCTACCACTCTCCCCACTCCTCCTCTGCTCCTTCTCAGGTACGTTAGCTTTATAATTGTGCAAAGCAAAGTTGGAAGCATGAAGTACTGAGAATGTGCAATGCATATTTTCCTTTAAATTCCTTTTTGTTCTTATTATACATCATAATTAAGTTTTCCAGATATATTTTCCTCCAAAAAGAAAAAATTAAAAAGTCATTTTTTTGAAGTGTTTTCATTTTTTTCTTCCATTTCTTCTTCATTTTAATCTATTTAAAGAACATGAAACTGATGGGTGGGACTAGTGCTTGGTACAAAGTAAAAATAACAGAATTTGGGCATATTATTTTCCTGGTATAGGAAGGTCTACTATGAAAGTTATACATAAACATGAAACATTCCACATAGCTCTGATTTTAAATAGATTACCATTTTTGATGAAAGTTTATATCTTGTGGCTTAGAGTTGAAATAAAAATCACTTGAATAAAAGCATTAGTTAGCTCCAGCATTTTCGCAGACATGTACATTTTCCGAGGCATACCTCCCATTAGCAACCTCCCTAGATACTTGGATAAAAAGCAGAAATAAATCTGTGGTTAAGTTTAGTTTTTATCTTCACAGATTCTCAAAAGCTTTTTTTTTTTCCCCCGGTGTATCCCAGTTTTTATGTTCAAATCTTCATTTGTTTTGCCAAATTCTTTTTCTTAAAGCTATTACAATCAGAAATTAAGAAAAGTTACTGAAACTTTTATTTTTATTTTTTTTGGAATGTGGAAACATGGCCAATATTTCTTGTATGCACAACAATTTGGTTGTTTAGTTGTAATAAGCATCAACCTAAATGATGGCTGTGTTTTTTAAATCATGTGTATGTGGTAGGTAACTGCTTTTGTTGGGAAAAAAAGAAAGTTAATATATGAGGATATTATTTTATCATGCATTTAATCTTCTACTTTTACCCATCTGTGGACACATGTCAATTCACACATGTAAAATCATAATTATTCATCCACCAACTATATGTATTTTTCATAGTCTTCACAGAAGGTAATGACATTAACCATAGAGGAACCAAATTCTTCTTTTTTCTTCCTTATTAATGTACCACAGGTATATTGATGCACATTTAAGATGGCCTTCTCCCTCTGCCTATGATATCATTCGGTTACCATAGTGGGCCTCTATAAGCAAATGCCCCCTTTTTTGTTTGTTTGGCTTTTCCATAAGCTCTTTTTGGCTATATATTGTCAGTCAGGAATCTGACGCTCTCCCTTATCTCTTTTATCCCCTGCAGAAAAGGAAAGGGAAGGATTCAAAATCCTTCTGGAGGACATATTAAAGTTTTTCGGCAATTTTTTTTTTTTTTTTTTTTTTTTTTTTTTTAGTTTGTTGAATAGTCCTTGGTCAGCATCTGGGTCATCTGTGGTGCTCACCAGCCTTTCAATCCTGGGCTAAGTCTAGTTGAGTTAAATTCAGCTCCAACCACATTTTCTTATCTCCCAGATAGCCAAAGGGAATCAATAGCTGGAATGATTTAACTTCTTAATATTCCTCCCTTGCTTTATTTAGTCCCAAACACATGTGTTCCTCCAAGAAGAAAATCAAACTGCCTGACACCTTCTTGCTTAAATAAAAATTAGTTATATACCGTGCACATGGCCTCATTTATTGCTAAAGACTGTTTCCTTTAGTTCTCTCATTTCTTTTTTCATGCTTACAGTAGAATGTTTCTCTCCAAGAATTTTCTCAGATTGAGAAGTGTCATTCATATAGTCCACAGACACACTACTATTTTAGCCTTTTTGAACATGCTCTTAAGATAAAAACTACCAGAACCAAGAAACATAGCCATACCTGAAAAACATAATTTTCTACATTTTTTTCACACAAAGCATATTTATATATTGTATTAGTTTTTAGCTTACTTTTTTCTCTGTAGGTTCCTTCTTATTTAGACATGAATTTCCAAATGGATATAATGAGAAACGGTGTGCTAAAATAGACATATAAACATTTTATTCTACTCGTAATACTATTACTGGTATTAAATCTAAAGCATTATATACTTTGTTAGACCCATAGCTAAATTTACTATTGCCAGCAGATTATATAGCTTGCTTACTACTTCCTTTATCCTCCATAACAGAGATACTACTCTGTTCATGAAAAAAAAAAAAAAAATGAATAGAACACTTGGGCCAACCTGACATTTTCTCCACAACTGCAAGTCATGTGTTATCTTTTAAATAAAAAGATTCAAGACAGCAGGAAACGATACCAAGAAAACTATCTCATAAACACCTCAAAACAAAGCAAACTAGTAAACAAACAGTTCTTGAGGCCCAAAATGGTCAAAACAGTCCATCTATTTTACCCAAATTAAACAAATCATTGTCAAATCACCATTTGACTATGTTGGGCCGAAACAACCTATATCTAATTTTATGATGTTCAACTGTCTAAAAGCTCTGAACAAATTAGAATCAGGTTTTATTTTCAGTCTCAAACAGTCTCTTTCATTGCCCTGAAGTGCTTAAGTTGAAATATTGAGTTTACTTCTTACTTTTTCAGGTATCTGTTCAATCACTGAAGAAGACATTCTGTCATTTAGAAAATAATCCACCCTATGTCAGGTTTGATCCACGATATGCGAAGTTTGACAAAGATATTTACCCACAATTTGATTTCTATAGTCTGCTGACACCATTCCTCAGACAAAATTATTTCTTAATGCAAAGCTGGGCATGTGCTAACTCACTGAAAATGCTCTGCCTGCATGGAAAGGTCACTTCTACAAGCATTGGGGGAGGCAAGGCTCTTAATGACTATGCCAATCTTTCAAGATTTAACAGATTTTTGGTCAAATGTCTAAAATATGCACATGAATATGCTCGGCGGCTTTAGTCAATATCTAATAATTGTATCTTTCCAGTTTCCTTTCTTTATGTATTCTTTGAGGTTTTCAGACCCCAAACTCACCTTCTGCTGCCGAAAAAGCAGATTTAGTTCTGAAGGTTAATCCAACTCAGCAGGATTGAAGGATGGCACTTTTCCTTGGTCGTAAGTATGTTGGCTCAGGCCAGACAGCTGTTAGGACATTCTCCTCTGGGACTCGTGCCCTCAACACCCACCGTTGATGCACATACATGGTCGACTGGCTGCCGACTTCCGTGCCCATCTGCTCAAATGGCATGGTGCCCACTCACAAGTTGGCTGGATCCTTGCCCTTAGTGTGTAGGTGCCAAGCAATGATGGGTTTAGATGGGCAGCCTGCATAATACTACAAGTGACAATTTTTTTTCTTTCTCTCTCTACAATATCTGTCCTCTGTGCCTTCTCTGAAAGTGAAACTCGTGTTTCTCCACCTTTGATTTTACCGGTGGACACACACAGCCTTCGGCAGGTAGGTGTGCAAATGTACCCAACCTGCCACCGACTGTAAGATGAAAGAGAAGAAAGAATCCACAGAGCCCCAAACGACAAGTTCTAACACTGAAATGGGCTGGAGTGTGAAAATCCCGACCACCTGGAGTCTGTCAGAAGAAATTTAGCATGGGTGTAAGTACAGCAGACCTCTCACAGATAGCAATGGCACCAGGAAATAGTTTAAGTTAGAGCACTTTTTCTTGTCACAGCCTCAGCACAAATTACTTGCCTTGCATTGAAAAGGCACGTACAACACTAAATGAAATAAATCAGGCAAAAAGAACAAGCCTAATGGGAACACGATTTATATGCTCAGTGGGGGCAAGGGTGCAAGCTATGATACTCAGACCTCAAAAATAACCCTGACTGGAGGTCTTAATGGAAAGAAAAAGAAACAAAAATAGCATCTCTCTTTCCAGTCTACAGCAAACCCATAGAGAGGAATAGATTGGCATAGGAGGTTGTGACTTTAATGATCCAAAGCATATGAATGCTTGTTAGCAGACAGCAGACAGACATAAGTAAGAACAACAGTAATGGCTGCATCTGCATCCTGGCCCGTGGCACTCAAACCAATCAGGCAGCGCTGGAGAGCAGCGCCTGAAGGTACGTGAAAGCCGCGCTTTCCTTGTGTGTTTATTTAAGGGTGATTGAATTCAGGGTGTTGTCAGTCTGCCTTGGAGAATGGTTATCCAATGTGTAGGCATGATCTTGCTCCCTGAATATGCTCTGTTGACTGAGCTAGTTATGTGTGACTACTTGCCCTCTCCTAGTCTTTATGCAGTGCCAAAATCCTCCAGTCCAAGTTCCAAAGGAACAGGGCCTAAAAACTTTTGGCTCCAGAATCAAATTAGGCTTCTCTGCTTTCCTAGCCAGAAATGCATAAATACCCAATGGCCAAAACCAAAGAATGTGACATTGTGGAATGAATAGAGCTGTCATATACCACTAAAGTGTGGAAATATCTACTGTTTGAAGTCAAGACTAGTTCAACATCTTCAGTAATCGGAACAGACTTCTTTGGACACCTTCATGGGGTAGTCTGGCTTTTGAGTGAGAATGTTTCTGGCAAGCTACTCATTCCAGATATCAGAAATGCAAGAACATACGGTTTATAAGAGAAAATCTGCCATTTTTTGGTATCAAAAAAATTCTCAAAGGCAGCACATTTTCATAAAAGACAAATCCCTCATCCTGTTTTCCTGATTGACCTTCAAGTTAGCACCACTTGCTTAGATGTATATACTTTAAAAGGAACTGATCAAAGAAGAGGTAAGTTGGTACACTTTGAAAAAAAATGTTTACGTGAAACTCAATTTGGAATTATCAGGGGAAGTTTCTCGTGAAAATAGACAAAGAATAGGTATAATCATCCAAGACTCCTCAATCTGATTACTATGCTATAACTGTCAGTGTTCCCAGAGCAAATCATTTTCCTCATGATTTATCACGCCTTGAGGGTATAACAGTAAGAATTACATACTACTAATTTATTGAAAATGAAGAAAAGCAGATGTCCTGTCTAGGGAATCTTGAGGGTAAGGATCATGTTTTACTCATCTTTAAATTCACCGACTTTAACATAGTGTGGAATATATATTATGGAATCGGTCATTTCAAACTTTATAATGCACCTCTTTAGACATGTGACCTACTATTTCATGCCATTCACCAAAAGCTTCAATAGCCTATAATGCCTGTTCTAAAGTTATTTTGTTGGAAACATAGTTATCATTCTTTTCAAAAGTCAGCCACCCTTAAATAAATATTCTTTTCCAGGTAAGCTCTTATAATTTCTCATAAGAGATTTGTCATCTTTCCTTACTGAAATCAGATCAAATTCTCAAAATGATCCCCTCATTAGACTACCGTTGAACAAACTGATACTGTTGGCTAATAGTTTCCTGATCTGTGTAGTATATACGATGCTTGAGGATTAGGGTTCCGCTTCTAGAGGGAGAAACTGAGAAGTTACATAGATACAGATGGGTGTAGATATAGGTAGATAGATGTAGTTCTGCTTTTAAATAGCATTACATAATTATGTAGATTACTATTATTCTGAACAGTTCTATGTTCACTTACCCTCCAGGTAAATTACCTTATCTCTTGGTGCCTCTTTTCCCTTAACTGTAAAATATGGCATAGCATAGTACTTATTCCTTATAGGATTACATTAGAAATTTTAAAAAATTGATACATATACAGTTTTGAACACATGGTAAGTCCTCATCATTATAATCTCCCCTATACCAATTGTATTATTCCTCTTCCAGTACTCCTTCTGGTAAATATATTCTAGTAAGTGGATAATTAATATTAAGCAAACGTACTCATAAAATCTTCAATGATTCTAGAAACTTTTAAAATGATTTGTTTCTTGGGGTGTCTGGGTGGCACAGTCGGTTAAGCATCTGACTCTTGGCTTCAGCTCAGGTCGTAATCTCAGGATTGTGAGACTGAGCCCTGAGTTGGGCTCAGTGCTCAGCGTGGAGTCTGCTGTAGATTCCTTCTCCCTCTGCCCCTCTCACTTGTGCTCTCTCTCTCCCTCTCTAAAATAAATAAATCTTTCAAAAAAATGATTTGTTTCTCTACTTTAAGAAATTCCAGCCATTTCCTTCTAGGATACTTTGAAAGCATTTTGTTAGAAAAACCTTTAAACACTCAAGGAGATGGCGTTATACTGGTTATACAGGAAGTAACAGTCTTGGTGTCATTTTAGAATTTTGCTTACTGCAATCCTACCTCTTGCTCGTAATGAATCATGTCCCTCCCACAAGCAAAACATATCATGTCCTCCCATGATTCCAAAGAGTCTCACCCTGTTATAGCATCTCCTTGAAATCCAGAGTCTCAACATCTAAATCTAAATTCCATTCTCCCATTGGCTCAAAGACCAAAAATCTAGTCACCTAAATCCAGTTTTGAAAGAAGTTGAACTTGACTGAGATCAACCATTAAGTAGCAAAGGCAGGAATCAAATAATTTAGTTCTATAGCTAGTGGTGTTTATTTTATTTTGTTTAAAGATTTTATTTATTTATTTGAGAGAGAGAGCATGAGAGAGCACAAGCAGGGGAAGCGAGAGAGGGCAAAGCGGCTCCCGGATGAGCAGGAAGCCCAAGTGGGGCACGATCCCAGGACCTGACCTGAGCCGAAGACAGACACTTAATCCGCTGAGGCACCCAGGCGTCCCCATCACTAGTGGTGTTTAACAAGTACCGTGCACTAGCCATGCGACGAAGTAGTTACAATTATTGCCTTCATTGCATAGATGATAAATCCAAGGACAGTGAGAAAAGACTTTAAATTATAAAGTAAGGGTGAGAGGCTGCTCGTTAACCCAGATTCATCTCATTCAAAAATTCATGCGTTCTGACTCCAAAGTTTTTAAATGCTGAAGCTACTGGCCCTTGATATGGATATTCAACAAATGCTTGTTGCCTGACCATCATATTGCACTGTTTGCAGATTAAAATATGCAGTAATGTGTATCACACTTCCCCCTCAATTATCTTACACCTAAGTTCCTATTTTCTATTTTCATCATATTTCAGATAAGGAATCTTTATAATCATCTTGAACATTAGCTGAGAAGAAATAATGATAGCAATGTTTGGGATATGAGGAAGATGAATAGACTAAAGGTGTATCTACTTTACTACTATATCCATTCAAAACAAGTGCTACAGATTTGTATTTGGTGAATCCTAGAACTGGAAAATTACCATCTGTTCTAGATACCATACCATACCACACCATACCATACCATACCATACCCTACCATACCATAAAGATTCCCGGATGGATTTCTAGTTGAAAGCGATGGATTGACCACACACATTAACCTCCCCTATTTACTAAAATCAGAGTAAAAGAAAAAAATGTATTTGTAAAGAATGAGAGAGTGAGCACAATTGGGTGATATATCTCAAAAAGTTCTTGGAAGATAAAATGTATATGAAAATGTAATTACTTTGTAAAATGAAAGAAGTTACAACCTCAGTGTTTCCAGACATGGAAGATTGGTGTTAATGACAAAATATTCATAACCATCACTTGGAAGCATCCATGAAAGACAAAGTCAAGACTGCCTGTAACAGCCATCCTCCAGAACAGCTGGATGCCCAGGCTCACTCATTCACTGAATATAGCCAGAGGACTGTTCGCAGATCTGTGTAAGAGAGACATTGAACCAGGCATCTTCAAGAATCTTGATTCAGGCCCACCTGGCATCACAGAGGGCAGAGAGGACTGTGGGACTATGAGCCAGGGGATTAGAGATTACCTGCTAAGCAATGGGACCTTCATCTCCTATTCTCAACCATTCTCCCAGAAATACCAGAGGCAAAAATGTATCCCTTCATCTAGAAGACTTGAAGAGTTTTCTCTGAAAGAGCAAACGGCTTCAAAGTCCATCAGATATTGAAATTTGGATATCCTCAATGAAAAACCTCTTTGTGGGGCACCAGGGTGGCTCAATCAGTTAAGCATCTGCCTTCAGCTCAGGTCATGATCCCAGGGCCCCAGGACGGAGCCCCGCATCAAGATTCCCTGCCCAGTAGGGAATCTGCTTCTCCCTCTCCCTCTGCCCCTACCCCCTGCTTGTGCTCTCTTGCTCACTTGCTCTTTCTCTCAAATAAATAAATAAAATCTTAAAGATAAATAAATAAAATGAAAAGCCTCTTTGTGTATGTTCTATGTGTTCTACAGAGAAGGTTGTCAGTTAACAAGCCCAGCACCTCAACTCTAAATATACAGACAGCATTTTTAAAATATGAATATGCAGGCATGGGTCACAAGAAATTAATTATTATATGATATATAACACTATATAACACAATATTTATATACTATACTTACAGATAATAATTGTATCATATATAGTATATTATATAATACTATATAATCATATGGTATATAATAATTTATAATTACTAGATTATATACTTCTTTATTGAGCACTTATATGTAAAATGCACTGTTCTAAGTGCTGAATAAAATAACCTCTACTTTAAAGTCGTTGAGGAAAGTCTCAAGATGGAAAAGGAATATCAAAACAAGCAAACATAAAAAGGAGCTCAAAATAAGCAGAAGTAATACCAAGAAAAGAAAGAAAGAAATGTTTAAAAATACTACTGGTAATAATATCAAGAGATAAGAAAATATATAAGATTCATAAAAACAGGAATAATAATAGAGGCATTGGAAAATTAAATACATAAATAAATATAATTAATTAACACAAATTTTGGAGGATAAGAATAAATGTGTCAGGAAACAGAAAAAACAGAGAGATGAATTATTAAAAAGAAGAAATAAGAAAATAATTTAGGACGTTCAGCATCTGCCTTATAGAAAAGTCCAAAAAGGAAAAAAAAAAAATGAAACGCGTCGTAAGAACTTTTAAAATAAAGTACAAGAGAATGTTCCAGGATTTTATATGAGCCTTCTGACTGAAAGAGCCTACCAAATGGGGCACCTGGGTGGGTCAGTCTGTTAAGCATCTTTCTTCGACTGGAGTCATGATCCCAGGGTCCTGGGATTGAACCCACATCGGGCTCCTTGCTCAGGGGAGAGTCTGCTTCTCCCTCTCCCTCTGTCTGCTGCTCTGCCTACTTGTGCTCTCTCTCTCTCTCTGTCTCTTTGTCAAATAAATAAATAAGATCTTTTCTAAAAAAGAAAAAGAAAGAGCCTCCCAAGTGTCCAGTGTAATAAATTAAGAAGTAAGTCACGCAATTATAAAGAAGTAGGAAGAGAGAAAGATCAAGGATCACATACAAACGAATGGGAATCAGAATGGTGTTGGACTTTTCTAAAACTGACTGGAGGCTAGAAGAATGCTTTCAGAGTTTAAGGAGATGGACCCCTGGGTGGCTCAGTCAGTTAAGCGTCTGCCTTCACCTCAGGTCATGATCCCAGGGTCCTGGGATCGAGTCCTGTGCTGGGCTCCTTGCTCAGCAGGAAGCCTGCTTCTCCCTCTGCCTGCTGCTCCCCCTGCTTGTGTTCTCTCTCTCTTTGTCAAATAAATAAATAAGATCTAAAAAAAAAAAAAAAGTTTAAGGAGGAAAATATTATCAACCCAGAATCATGTAGCCTGTTTATCTATCAAAGGGCAGAATTGAATCAGATTATCTCCAGATATAGGAAGACTCAAAGCATTTGTTTCCACTACATTCTTTTTGTGAAACTACTGAGGAAAATAATTACGCAAAATGACAGCTCTGACCAAGGGAAAAGAGCCATGGGAAATAGGATGTACAGACATAGAAAAGTGGCAAGGAGAAGTCACATATTCACGGATGTGTGTCAGGGAAGCAGAGTCTTCAGTCCAAGTGGAAGGAAGAAGGTGGATATCAATAGGAAGAAGACTTTTAAAAAAAGAAAAAGGAGAAATATATTATTTTATGTTTCAGTGTTTGAGAAAAAGATTGGTAGGTGTTTGACAGATTGCTGGAAACTTTGGGAAAATTACCTATAGATATGACAAAATATAAATGAATTAAACTAAGGCAATCATTGACTCCACGAAAGAAAGTTGAATCCAAAGGAATGATAGTTGTATAATAATTCTTGGCACAACAGCAAATACCTAGAAAAACACAACAATGGCAGCTAGTAATTGAAACAAAATTAGTTATAGAACTATAATGGAAGAAAATTGAGGGAAGGGAAGCTGTGGTGTATAAGAGAGCTAATATCAAACTATTATAACAGAAAATCAATACAGGGGCACCTGGGTGGCTCGGTCGTTAAGCATCTGCCCTTGGCTCAGGTCATGATCCCAGGGTCCTGGGATCAAGCCCTGCATCGGGCTCCCTGCTCCTCCAGGAGCCTGCTTGTCCCTCTCCCACTCCCCCTGCCTGTGTTCCCTCTCTCCCGATGTCTCTCTCTGTCAAATAAATAAATAAAATCTTTAAAAAAAATCAATACATAATACTTACAATAGATAAATCAGTATATGCATATTGTTGAAAAGCATGAAGGTTAATATAAAAAAGAAATAACCATAACAATAAACTAAAACTGTTGAAGGTGGTTGCCCCTAGGAAGTGGGATTAATCAGGAAAAGAGAAGCCAGAGGAATGCTATGTTTAGTCAAAACTTCGGTAGACTAATGTCTTAAGTTCATATATAACTTTGATAAGGAATAATAGCTGATTACAAGCCAAGTGTGATGTATCATTTAAAAAATAAAAATTTTCTTCCAATAGTCTCGTGAGACAGAGTAGGCAGTTATACCTAATGCCCAACTAGGACCTCAGCAATCCATCTACACCATAAAAAAGTCCCACTGGCCTATCAGATCCTGAAGACAAGTTAAATACAGAAAGAATTGTAAGTCTGATTCAGCAGAGAATAATTGTTACAAAATCACAATGTTAACAACCAATGGATTCAAGCCCTGCATTCACCATTAATCTGTGTGATTTAGGGTGAGTCATCTAATCTTTCTATATCTCCGTTTCCTCATCTACAAAACACAGGATATATCTTATACCTCATAGTTTTAGGGGATGATTCCATGGATTAATACTGCTAACACGCTTCCAACAGCACCTGGTACATAGTAAATGCTCAATAAAGGTTAGCTATTACTATTATCAAAAGAACTCCTTAATTTTGAACCCTAACATAAGTCGTCTGAAAATAGAGGTGTCACCCGTTGAGTTTTCTATGGTTTCCAGTTGACAACTCATTCTTTAATGCACCCACTAAGGGCAGTGAAACAGTCAGGTTCAAAGGAGAAGGCAAGGGGAAGTGGAGACCTTAACCCCTCTCCTACTCCCTCTGGCCTGGCTTCCTTTTGTCCTGTGAAGGCATTTTACCCACACAAATGAGCCTTGCCAAACCAAAAGCCAAAGAATAAGATGCTTTAGGTTTGAATTTAGCACTCTATTAGAAAGAAACATCCGTGCTATTATTTAACGCGACATTTATCTTTCTGGACATTAAGTGGAAGGGGTTGGGAAATAATCTCTTGGTTGTTATTAGAGGGTGAGGTGAAACTAGTTCCCTGATTCTTTGCCGTCCACGGAAAGCTTTTCATATTTGTGCCTTTTATAGAAATCTGCAAAGAAAAGGAGAAAGCCTCTTCAATGCTCACCTACTCAAAACCTTTTCATTTCCAAATCAAGGGAAGCTGCCAAAATTGTATTAATTTTTAAAAAATAACTCTCTCAGTAATGCTCCCCTTGGATGAATAAAGAGGAAGTCTAATTCTGAGCCCATTTTTTATCCTCCATTGTGTACACACCACAATGTACAAGTTAGCTCATTAGTGCTCGCGGCAAGGGCCATCATTTTTAAATGATCAAAGTGTTTGTTTGGGGAGAAATCAGTCACATAGAGTAATGGTTCCCAAACTGTGATCCTGAGCATTTAGAGGAGAGTCCTCTGTGGTTCATTTAGGAGATATTTTAAGGGAAATGTGAAGGCTAATAAAATATAGGACCAAGTGGGAATGGTTTGAAGATAAAGGGACATAGAATGGTCATTATATTGATTTGGGGACAGGGATCTGAAATCAGAGGCAGTTCAAAAATGAGAAATAAGAAATGTAAATCATTGTATATAAAACAGATGCAAAATAATCCTAGGACTTGATGATTTAGGTCAGATGTTAAAAGGAAATTTTTATAACAGAGACAAATTTTGTAATATAACTCTTAAAATGAAAACTATATATGGCTAAACTTTAAAACGGAATGCTTTAACTTAATAATCTTTCAAATAAAATTTTTCATAGAGCAAAAGGCAAATTCTTCCTCCTTATAAGTAGAGATGATTTAAATAGAGATTGTTAAGTTTTAATCATTAAATAAAGAAAATATGTTTTTGTTCGTATTTCATATTTTCACGTTTCCCTGGTAATTTGTGGCTTTACTACTTATATGATTTTCCTCATCTAACCACAGTGAAAGACACACCCAAATCAAGCAGCAATAAAAAAGTTGAGAGTTATTTTTGAAATTTTGACCACAAGTTCTACAGAAACTTAATTGCAAGTTTCCTGAAGGAATGTAAAAAGTATTTATTAAATATCCTTTATAGGAGTTTGGTTGTAGGTTGCTAGACATGTTGCAGGGACTTATGGGATGTTAATTTGGGGGGGGTCTCTGTTGAAAGAAGAAAAGGAGTAAGATGGGATTGGAAGGTCTTGGTGAAGCAAATGAATTTAGGGTTGGGAAAATGTTTTAAATGTATATTTCATACCTTTCTTATAAAATTTGGGATAGAATATTTTCCTTTCCATGTTATGAAATATCACTTAAAATTTCTGCTTCATGATTTGTAAAGCCCTTACGAAACTGATAAAGGCTAAACAGATTCCCTTCAATAGCAATTAATAATGGGGATTCACAGTGAGTATATTGGGAGGAAGGCAAAATTCATCCTAACCATAAAACAAGGATATCTCTAGAGAAAGAATCTCAACTCTTTCTGGAACTCCAAACATACCTGTAGAAAACACACTGTAAGTAACAACTGCTAATTTGCAGTGATTTATAGGCATCTAGCAGCACTCCTAGGAGATATTACATAATCTTAAAGGAGAGTGTAATTTGAAAAAAACACCTTCCATGTAATTATGACCTGCTCCCATCCTGAAACTTGATTAAAAATCAAAGAAAGAACCAAAAGCTTAAAGCAAGGAAAAATCCAAAAAAAAGTTCAAAGTATATGAGCTTCAATCCGCATTAGGAGTTAAAAGCAATGGAGCAAAGAAAGCTTCAATAAGGATAAAGTAAATTAAAAAGAGAAGAAATGTATTTTTATTTTAAGGTAGAGACTATATGCAGTCCATGCTAATAATCCCAAAGAATGGCACAGCACTTTGTATCACAGCAGGTATGGGATAGATGTTGTTAAATTGAGTATTAAAGTATCAATAGAAATATTTCACTCTATTTCTCAAAATGATTTCATATATATTATCCCATTTCATAAAAGCAGTAGTATTGTACAATAGGAAGGAAATTGTTACGTCCATTTGAAAGATAAGGAAATCGAGCTACCGTTCAAATGAGCATTTCTGGGGTGATTTCTGTAAGCAAAACATTGTGTTGAGTCCTGCATAGGCCAGGTAGAATTACTATTATAATAAATATATTTCTTTTTTACTTACATCCAAAATGTCATGTGATCTACAAAATCAGCCTCTTGAAGAGGTATCACTGATTACTAAACTGAGGCACAAAGATATTAAGTAACTACATATTATCCAGCTAGTCATCTGATCCTATACCAGTACACACAATGTTTCCCTGAGGCCACGCAGAGCAGAATCTGCTCTCTTTCCATTGGATTATTCCATCCCAAAATGTCAGGGTGATGTATGGATTGGCATATGGGTCAAGAAAACAGTCCTGCTTTATTCAAGTCAAAGTCATCAGAGAGAATTCCAAGGTAAACAACACAGCCAAGTAAGTTTGTCCAGTTTGCTCTCCCTTCACTGGCCATGCAGCACTGTCCGATATTTTGAGGTCATATTTATACAGATAGGCTTTCAGCTAATGCTAAAGGCACTTGTCCTTCAGACTTTTTCCTCACCAAAAATCTTGCCTTCTCTTTAGTGTATGCAACCCTTCACCCTGTCGAATGCTATTCTTTGCAACTCAGCTCACATGATATCCTTCAGATTATAAGCAAGCGGAGCAACAAGCTGCATCAGCGGCCATGTCATTTTGGGTTACATGTTTCTGTCCTTTCTTCATGAAACTGCATTGCTGGAACGCTGACCTCCCCGGTTGCAGTCAACTGCCATGGGCTACTAGTCAAAGAAAAAGCGTGAGCGCTGAAGAGCAAGGGCAATCACAGCAGAGAAACTCCCGGTTCGCCTAATTTTACATTCCTGTCTTTTCCTCTACCATCCCAACTTGATGATTTATAAAGAATACCTTTTTATGGGATTCTAACTTTAAACTTCAATTTAAGGACAGTGTCTTTTTCTTTTAGTAAATTTTGCTTCAAGTAAACAAACTTAAAGCAATGACAGCATTTTATCTATAGCTTAAAAAACAAAAAGGTGGGGGATACAATCTAAAACAAAGAAATCTACAGACCATTTTAGAGTGTCCTATTCTCACACTCAGACTGGAACTGTGTGACCCTTTTAGTTGCTTTACGCTTATTTCCCCTTCATGTGTTCCTGTTTCCTATCTGATCCTTTTTAGATACTTAATATACTTGATTATTTTTCAAAGATACGTTTATTATCAATACAAAGAAAAATAGTAGTCTTTGATGGTGCCCAGCAAATTCATTTCCATTTTCCTCATTGATCATCGTTCCCTTTACACAGACGAAACATGGCTTAAGCCAGAAAAAGAACTTAAATCTCTGTAATTCCAATAACATGGACCCCTTCAAGCTGATAATAATTAATCATTGGTTATGAATAAATAATTCATTCATTATGAAGAAATTACAATATCTGACAATACCCAACAACACTGCTGACTTATCTTTGATTATGCTAGATTCTGAAGACCAGCTCTTCTAATGGCTCTAGAGCCAGTCCTCACAGCGGTAAGTATATGTCAGCCCCACTGTCTTGAGAGGATTAATATTCAGTAAGGCTCTCAAGACCCAGAGTTGGTGGGCAACCAGCCTAAGTCTCTGCTCTAATGTTAGGCCTAAATGTTAGGTCTAAATCTAAGAATTCTTGGGCCCCTCCCTATGTTTTTTACCTGCCTCTAGTATTGATTTAATCTATAAGATGGATCCCCCATCCTTGACAGGTAGTCCTTGGTACCTTGATCCTCCCCTATAAGGGAGAGTGCCTTCTCTGAACCACACTTGGTTGCCGAAGGGCTGCATCCCCTGAAATCTTGCTCATTCTCTTTCTTGGGACTAGATTATATTCTTAGCATCTGTGTCACCCCCTAGTGGAGGCCCTGCTATATGCACAGATCTCTTAGCACAGAATAGCATCTCACCCCAAACATTTGTGACCCTGTTCCTGCCAAGTGTTTGAACCAACTGGTAAACATGATTGTTTAAAATGTCTGAGTTTCTTTTACTCTTAAACGTTTGTCTTACCAGAACCAGTCCCTGAAAATGTATTAATTTTTACCCCTCTAGAAATTGAATTTTTCTGGTGAATGGCAACAAGACAGAAGTCCCTACAAAGTTTAGAAAACCATATGGAAAATGCCATTTTGGATCTGCAACAACTTGATAATCTCTTATTTCTCCCCCTATCTCAGTCTCTGACTATCTCTGTCTCTGTCTGTCTGTCTCTCTCTCTCACAAACACACATTCCACTTAGGGAAATTTTTCTTAGAGAAAGTATTTAAGAAGTATAGATTTTCTTGCACCAAAATCAATAAGATACCTAGGAATAAACCTACCCAAAGAGGTAAAAGATCAGTACTCTGAAAACTATAGAACATTTATGAAAGAAATTGAAGAGGGCACAGAAAAATGGAAAAACAATCCATGCTCATGGATTGGAAGAACAAACATTGTTAAAATGTCTATACTGCTCAAAGCAATCTACACATTTAATGCAATGCCTATCAAAATACTACCAGCATTTTTCATAGAGCTAGAACAAATAATCCTAAAATTTGTATGGAACCACAAAAAACACTAAATAGCCAAAGCAATTCTCAAAAAGAGAAGAAAAGCTGGAAGCATCACAATTCTGAACTTCAAGCTATATTACAAAGCTGTAGTCATCAAGATAGTATGGTACTGACACACAAACAGACACATAGATTAATGGAACAGAATAGAAAAACAAGAAATGTACCTGCAACTATATAATCAACTCATCTTTGACTAATCAGGAAAGAATTTTTAATAGAAAAAAGACAGTCTCTTCAACAAATGGTGTTGGGAACCCAGCAACATGCAGAAGAATGAAACTGGACCACTTTTTTATACCATACACAAAAATAAATTAAAAATGGATGAAAGACCTAAATGTGAAACAGGAAACCATCAAAATCCTAGAGAACACAGACAATAAACTTTTTCACCTCGGCTGTAGCAACTTCTTACTAGACACGTTGCCAGAGGCAAGGAAAACAAAAGGGACTATTGGGACTTCATTAAGATAAAAAGCTTCTGCACAGTGAAGGAAACGATCAACAAAACTAAAAGGCAGCCTGCAGAATGGGAGAAGATACTTGCAAATGACATATTTAATAAAGAGTTAGTATCCAAAATCTGTAAAGAACTTATCAAACTCAACACTTGAAAAACAAATAATCCAGTTAAGAAATGAACAGAAGATGAATAGACATTTTTCCAAAGAAGACATCCAGATGGCCAACAGACACATGAAAAGATTCTCAACATCATTTATCATCAGGGAAATACAAATCAAACCCCCAATGAGCTATCACCTCACACCTGACAGAATGGCTAAAATTAACAACACAGAACACAACAGATGTTGGTGAGGATGTGGAGAAAGGGGAGCCCTCTTCCATTGTTGGTGGGAATGCAAACTGGTGCAGCGACTCTGGAAAACAGTATGGAGGTTCCTCAAAAAGTTAAAAATAGAACTACCCTATGACCCAGCAATTGCACTACTAGGTATTTACCCAAAAGATACAAAAATATAGATTTGAAGGGGTACATGCACCCCAATGTTTATAACAACATTATCAACAATAGCTAAACTATGGGAAGAGCCCAAATGTTCATTGACTGATGAATGGATAAAGACGAAGTGGTGTGTGTGTGTGTGTGTGTGTGTGTGTGTGTGTGTGTGTGTGAATATTTCTCAGCCATCAAAAAGAATGAAATCTTGGGGTGCCTGGGTGGCTCAGTCGTTAAGCATCTGCCTTTGGCTCAGGTCATGATCCCAGGGCCTGGGATTGAGTCCTGCATCGGGCTCCCTGCTCAGTGGGAAGCCTGCTTCTCCCTCTCCCACTCCCCCTGCTTGTGTTCCCTCTCTCGCTGTGTCTCTCTCTGTCAAATAAATAAATAAAATCTTAAAAAAAAAGAATGAAATCTTTTTTCATTAGAGCTAGGGTGTATTATGCTAAGCAAAATAAATCCGAGAAAGACAAATACCATAGGATTGAACTCATAATTTTAAGAAACAAAACAGATGAACATACGGAAAGGAAACGGAAAAAAGAGAAAGAGGGAAGCAAACCATAAGAGACTCTTAACTATAGAAAACAAACTGAGTGTTGTTGGAGTGAGGTGGATGGGAAATGGGCTAAATGGGTGATGGGTATTAAGGAGAACACTTGTTATGATGAGCATTGGGTATTATATGTAAGAGATGACTCACTAAATTCTACTCCTGAAACCAATATTACACTATATGTTAACTAACTAGAATTTAAATAAAAATTTGCAAAAAAAAAAAAAGCATAGATTTTCTAAGACATACATCTAGATTTTCTAAGATATAGAGGGAGCTAGAGCCTTACAGGCAGAATAGAAGTTGGAGATCTCTAGCTTCTTTTTTTTAAGATTGGCTTATTTATTTGAGAAAGAGGAGGGGGAGGGGCAGAGGAAGAGGGAGAGAGAGAATCCTCAAGCAGACTCCCCAGTGAGTGGGGAGCCCAACACGGGGCTCTGTTTCACGACCCTGAGATCATGACCCGAGCCAAACCAAGAGTCTAATGCTCAACCAAATGAGCCACACAGACACCCCAACATCTCTAGCTTCTTAATGCAAGCTGACATTGCATGGTGTTGTGCTACTGGTTCCATAGGCTGAGTTTCAAAACAGAGGCTGGGAAATAGAGGGGACTCTTAGTTTTTATTGTTGCTGTGGTTGTGGTTGTTGTTGTTAGTTTAGCTTTAAAGCCTATAAGATTTGGCACCCAGTGAATAGTAGAAGCCAGGTTTTGATTCATAAAACTAAGACTGAGTTCAAGAATCTGTATTTTTAAAAAGTTTCCCAAGTGATTCTTGTGATCAGCCAAATTTTGTAACCACTGCAATATGTATCTATGAAAATAACTATTTTTGAAATAAGAAAAATGTAGTGATATGAGAGACATTACATTATATTTTTGCAAATGTCTAATGTCTGGCTTAATAGATGACAGCATGAATCTCACATCTGCTTCTTCATTTAATCTATTGTGATATCACATGTCCCATAGCCTCTGGAAGACTTCATTGTATATTCATGTAAGAATAAGAGAATAAGAGTTTAAAAAAAAGCAAATAATATTTCAGAATTATTATGGAAATGGATTTGACTTCTGGTACCCCCTGAAAGGCAAGGAACCCCCAAGGATCCCTAAAAGGTGATCACCTTTGAGAACTCTGATGGAGAACTTTGCCTGTCGGATCTATATGCACAAATATATGAGTGAATGAGCAAATGAACATACAGTAGAAAGTAAAGAGTAGAAAATACAAAAGCCCCCTTCTATTATCAAATTTTCTAGTGAATATTCTTTATGTTGTGTGTCCTGAAAGCAATCCCTCTTTGATGAGAGTAGGGACAGCCATTCCTAATCCAATGAAATGATCTTGGTGGGTACTGTCGAAATCATAACCTGGCCTGTTAAGTCCTTATCTGCCACCCAACTTGATCAGCCATTGTTCTAAGAACAGCTTCATAACCAAAACAAAACCAATTATTCTTTACCTAGAATTTTTCTTGCTCAAGCTGATGGGGAAGAACTTTTTCTTCTACAATAAACCACTCTAAGCATATGAACTGCCAACTCTCATCTTACCCCCTTTTTGAGAAAGACTGTGTGTTGTGGAGGAAAAAGAAATCAGTAATTAGGCAGAGGCAGAGCACAGAGCATTTCTAAATGTCAATTATATGGTAAATTTTGTTTTCTCAGGTGTCCACAAGATCTCCTATTCCACATGTTCTTTTTATAACGGGACACTGGCACTCCTTTCATTAAGAATCTATATTCCCGGGCACCTGGGTGGCTCAGTTGGTTAAGCGACTGTCTTCGGCTCAGGTCATGATCCTGGAGTCCCTGGATCAAGTCCCGCATCGGGCTACCTGCTCAGCGGGGAGTCTGCTTCTCCCTCTGAACCTCCCCCCTCTCATGTGCTCTCTCTGTCTCTCACTCTCTCTCTCAAATAAATAAAATTAAAAAAAAAAACTATATTCCCTTGGGGTGTCTGGGTGGCTCAGTTGGTTAAGCTCTTGATTTCAGCTCAGGTCATGATCTCAGGGTCATGAGATCAAGCCCCATGTCGGGCTCCATGTCAGTCTTAGAGCCTGCTTAAGATTCTCTCTCTCCTTTGTCTGGCCCTCCTCACTTGCGCTCTCTCTCAAAAAAAAAAAAAAAAAAAAAAGAAAGAAAAAGAAAGAAAGAAAAAGAAATAGAAGAATCTATATTCCCTTCTCTTAAATTTAGCAAGTTTCTACCACAAAAGTGACAGTATATGACTTCCAAAACTGGTACATAAAAGGTCATACAACTTCCATCTAGTCCTCTTGAAATACTAGCTCTTTGAACCCAGTTACTGTGCCATGAGGACACTGAATGAGGTCATAAAAGATCCATGTGGAAGGAAATAGAGTCCCCCACCCTTAACCCTCAGCTCCAGTTGGGTTTCCAGGAAATATAGCATTGGCTTTCCAGGTATGTGAGTAAGCCATCTTGGAAGTAAATCCTCCAGGTCTGAGTGGAGCTGCCCCAGCCAATGAGATGAACTTCCCTACTGACTCCTGCCCAAATTAAAGAGTTGTGAGTTAAATTAGCATTTGGGGATGGTCTATTATGGTCTATATGGTCTATTATGCAACCATAGATAACTAATATGTGCTATGGGAGCCAATACCCTTTTACTTTTCTAGTTAAATTAGTTCAGATTGGGTTTCTACATTTGCAACTAATAGAGATCTGAGCAGTATAAGATGATTTTAATGTAGATTTTCCTATTTGTTAGTTGGTTGTCACTATTTAATATTAAGTGATAGAGAAGACAGGGGAAAGGAGATTTCCTCTGCTATCATCTAATAATTTTAACCAGCTGCCCAAAGCCCAGACTTGTTTTGGATATACAATGATTAATTTATTAATAGCTTGTATCCTGCATACGAATATCAGTTCCACCTTATTTTTGAATAATGTGAACAGATTTCCCAAATTAACAAAGCAATAAATCTATTCTTTTTTTTTTAAGGTTTAATTTATTTATTTGAGAGAGAGTACGAGTGGGGGAGGGGGGTTGCGGAGGGACAGAGGGAGAGAGAAGCAGATTCCGTGCTGAGCAGGGAGCCAGAGTGGGGCTGGATCTCAGGGCCCTGAGAATACAGATCTATTTTCTTATTAAGTAATTTCCTTAATTGTTTCTGAAAATTACAACCATAATTTCGAGGGGGGAAAAATGTATTGTTGTATAGGTGAATAATAGAAAAGTTCCCTGTATCATTTGCCCACTTAACATTTTCCATCAATATAAAATAATCTTTGTGAATCCTTCAACTGTGACAAAATCATCCTGAAGTATTTTGCTTAAGGGAATGAGGTCATCTCTCCCACATGATCAGTGGGTGGTGTGGGAGAACATTTCAAGATATAGGAAGCCAATTGTATTCAAGCTTGACAGTGCAGTGATTGCCTTGAAATTTCCCAACATTAAAAAAAGTTTTTTTAGACAATTATATATATTTTATTTTTAATGTATTACAAAATATTAATTTTTAAGTTATTGTATCTTATATATCCAATTTTATTATTATTCAAATAGTTATCTATTCTGATTCTTTGACTTGAATTTGACTTTTTCTTTTTCCTTTGAAACTACCTCTGGCATTAGGTTGGGTTTTCAAAAGGATCATCATTTATAGCCCTAGAGATACTAGAAGCTTACAGTAGTTAGAAAGACTCCCTGAAAATATTGCATTAATTTCTAAGTTCAAGGAAGAAGCCCTAAAATAGTTGTAGTGGCTCATGAAGATGACTTTAAAGAGCATTAGCCACCCCAAGATCTGTAGTTGAAAATAACAGTGGGGGGGATAATTTTTCTTCTCGCTGTCTATGCAGAAGCCTGCTCCTTATCCTTGGAGACATCAGAGTTTCCATTTCTCAGGCATTTGCCTACTAAGGGAAGAAACACCAATGGAAGGACATCATTATCACAAGGATCTCTGCCAACCACAGGCCTTAAAAGGCTATCAGGTCATTTTCCGTCCCAGCCTTCTTTCTTCCATTCTTTCCTCCCTGAATATCTGCCAGTTACTTCCACCAATTGTTTCCTGTCCCCAAACTTAGCTTTTGATCTGTGATGGGCCTTAACTTACTACATGGTTAATACGTTTTCAAATTAGTCTTCTGTGGATATTTTAATAGCATTGAGTACTGGTAATCCTTGTGCTCTTCCTTATTTCTTCCACTCAGGTCAGACTAGAGGTTTCCCAAGGCTCTCAGTTCATTGGTTTAGGAGCCCTCGAGATGCATTAAAGAGCTAATGACCCATAAAAATTCAAGCTTGATGTTTTTTAACCCTCTCTGGTTTTCTTTCCTTGTATGTATAAGTCTACCACTACAGAGTGTCCATTTTCAAATTATGCATCTGCAGGTTCCCAGGGAAAATTAATAGTCTACAATATGAAGTTGATTTAAAATTTGGATATGAAAAGTCTCCGTAGTGTTGTTACTTTTTTAGCAGTCGAGTGAATAATGCTAATATGTCTAATTAATACCTAAAGAGATTTTTTTCCCATTTGATCAATTACAAAAATATCGTTAATATTTTTGCAGGATATATTGTGTTTATATAGGGGATTCATTATAGAATCATTATTCTACTTTTTCCAGGAGGAGATGTGAATATGAAAGAACCATCAAGTAGTTCCTCTGTCCCTCCAGACATGGGGGAGCCTACACTGATTAATCTGTACCAATTCTTTTAACAGATAAATCAAACAGGCACTCTAAAGTGCTTCCTCCTTTCAATCATTTCAACTGAATTTTAATACTTCAGTTCCTATAGAAAGAAGATTTAAAAATTGTTAAAAATCAGAATATTAAAAATAACCCATAGGCAAACAATCCTTTTGTGACCTAGAAAACAAATAGAGTATATAAGGCTAAAATTACTTGACAGAAACAAACAAAAAAAGAGAGAATTTCTGTAAAAAAAAAAAAGTCTCTTTAAAGCATTTTGTTTGTTTCTTTAAAAAAAAAAAGCTTCGTTAGTGTTTGCCAATTATAGATGGAAAAGATGTTGGAATATAGCTCTTTCAAAGGTGATGATCAAAGTCTTTTCATTCAGCTTTTTGTGACTATTAAAGCTGCTCATTTGGTGGAGACGATCATTAGTGCCTTAATGTGAAACAAAAGCTTCAGGACAAGAACTTCTGGTTGAAGATCAATATGAGAGATATCGTTTCAGTTACAGCCTTAATAATTGTAACCGTAGGGAGTCTGGCAGAGTTGGTTTTATGAATTAATATAATATAGAATCCACCAGGTACAAATAGAGAGTACAAATAAAGGAGACTTGCTGGTAGTGACTACACTGGGAATATTTGGGTGAGAGGGAATTGTTTGATAAATGCGAGTTGACTCGAAGTGGGCCCTGGGACAGTCGCCACAAACACATCTTCCAAGGAGAGAATGCACATCTTGAGGGCCAAATTGAGAAAGGAATTCAACCAAGGAGAATAAAACTGGAAAAGACCCCTTTAAAAACGATTAATTTTACACATTCCATTATCTTATAATGTTCCTTGTGGGATTTTTTTTTTTCTTTAAGTGGGTAAAATCAAACATATGGTTGACATTTTCATGTGATTTGCTGTTGAGGTACAATAGTACACTTGGACAGAAGTTACAAACAACTTGGTTCAGAGACTGTTACCAATCTACCAAAGAAATAATATGGCTTTAACCTTTTCTGATTAATGGAGCTTATCATTTTATCCTGGGGCAAACTGTAAGTGAAAAATAAAGTTCAAAAATGTATCTACTCAATTTACTCAAGATAAAATTAAAGTATTTTTTTAGTTTTGTGGATTATCTTTATTATCTGTGTGTAGTTTATTTCTTTATCTTTACCTTGATGTTTGCCCTTTGATTCTATCTTTGAACATTTATTTTGCATGTTGAAGCCAGTTATCATTTTCCAGACATTTTTACTTTTTCTTATTCCTTGTGATGTTGTAATGAGAGATTGCTTCTCTTGAACTAGAATCTGATACCTTTTCTGGGAGTTAAAAGTGCAAAATAAATTTTGAGTTTTCCTCTACCAGGAGCAGAAAGATAACATTTAAAACATGTAAAGAGATCTAATATTGCTTAGATTTTATTCAAATGTGTGGGGATAAACATTACTTATATATGGATGTATATTCACATATGACTATAAATTACTTACACATGAAACAAACTACTTACACATGAAACAAACTACTTACACATGAAACAAACAACATCTGTTTTTGTTATATCTTTAAGTCATAATACCAACATTTAGATCCACTAGTTTTGCCTAATTTCTAATTCCTATGAAATATTTTTGCCTTCAAATAAACTGAATCTACAGGCACTTAAGTGAAATATACATATTTATTTAAATATTCTCAGGCACCACTTTTTTCTTGAAATCCACGGACATCCCTTGGTTCCTGCCCACCTTTTTAGTCACTCCTTCAACTTCTTTGCAGACTTACCCTACAGATTTGAGCCTTCTTTTATGTCTGCAATTTATCCTAATGGGATCTTGACTGTTTCTGTAGCATTAAATATCATCTGTTTGTTGTTGGCATCAAAATTATACCTCCAGGGCATACCTATTTCCTGAGCTCCAAACCCACATAATTGATTGTGCCATTGACACTTTGACTTTGATAAGTCACTGAAATCTCAAAATTCCCGCAATCAAATCTAACTATTTGACCAAATCTAATCACTTTGTCAAATCCATATCATTCTTGGTTCTTTCCATCTCAATGATTGGCACTATCATCAATCCATTTTCTCCATCTAGAAGAAAGTCTTCTTCCGCCCAGAAGCCTTTCCACTTCCTTGCCACCCATATTCAATCCCTCTGCAAGGCTTTTCGGTTCTATGCTCGAAATATTCTTTAATTTGTTTTCTTCCATATATCTTTATTCAATCAATCTAGCACGAGGTACCATTATCTTATTGGGTCAAGAATTGTTTGGACTCCTTAATAGTATCCCCCCCCCTTTCTTCCCCCTTCCTCTCCTAACTTATTCTCCACCAAGCAAAGAGACTCATCTGCTTAGAAGATTCAATAGTCTGTAGTTGTACATCAAGTAATAAAATCTAAACTCCTTCTCAAAGACTGCAAAACCCTATATGATCTAAGGAATGTCCCCATGCCCACCTCACTCTTAATCCACTCTATCATTTAACTCTGATCTTGTACTAGCCCTATCTCTATCTGATATTATTGTGTTTAAAGCAGTGAATTTTCCTGATTAAAAATTACATTTCCCAGTCTTCTTTGAAGCAAATGTGATATAGTTTTGAAAAGTGAGATATAAGTAGAAATCACTGAATTGGCCTTCCATGAAAGCTATTTAAAAAGAGGGTAGTTTCAGCTTGCACAGGACTTTTGCCCTCTGCTTGTCTTTCCTGCCTGGAATCCATGCAGTTGAAATGCTAAAGGTAAAGCAGCCATCTGCTGGCCATAAGAAGATCAGCAATAGGATATAAACTGCATTCTAAAGATAGTGAGGGAAAGGGGAAAAAAACCCGTGTCTTTGAAATTTTGTTTAGTAAGCACTACAACTGTTAGGAACTTACTACCTCTGGATTACTGTTACACAAAAAATTAAGCCCATTATTTATGTACCCATTTACTTACTTATATGTTCACTTTTTTGTTACCTCGGGCCAAATATAGTCTCCATTGGTTACAAAAGCTCATGTGACTATTTCTAAACCGAATTCACCATCCAGAGGGGTGGTTGAATTCCCTTCTCGGAGTTTGGTTCAGCTTGAGAGCAGTTTGTTTGATAGCCACCATTCTCTACCAAATTTTTAGTCAACAAACTACTTAGTTTTGCTAGATACAGGTGGGGACATCTCCAGCTTTCCTCTGGTACAATGGACTAATTATATTTAGGTATATAAAATTAAGCCCCCAGACTGCCCTTTTACTAGTGCTCCTGGTGGTAACTCCAGCTCCATCTTTAGCAACATACTCATTACTATAGTTCCCAGGATGCCTTATCCCACTGCCCCGTCCGCTGCTATCATTACTATGTCGTTTTCTGGGAGTTTTAGTTTCTGTATGGCTATAATATGAGAGAATGGATAAAGGGCAACAGAATTCTGGCTGTTTCAGAAAACAACGGCTATGCAGTAGAGGAATTCTCGCCTGATTTTTGGTTGGCACACATGCCATCTCGGAATTAAAAGACAGGCAGTTGAAGACATGAGCCTCTTTGATCCTCAGTGGATACAGTGGTGATTTTATTGTTCTGGAAACAAAGCATAGATGGACTAATGGGGTTTCCTCCCCTCAGTTCAGTCCCTTTATTCTTATAATCATGCTATCCCTAGATTCTAATTTTTTCTTACTCTTGTGTTTTTGTCCCTTCTGTGTCTTCAGAGATGTTTTGCTCAGAAATTAGAAAAGATAGCATTATATGTTATTAGCCACATAATATTTTAAACTTTTTAAAGTTTAAATAACTTTTAAAGTGTGTGTGTGTGTGTGTGTGTGTGTGTGTGTGTGTGTGTAACTTATTTTCAGCCAGATTCTATTGAGGTTAGACATAATGTTTATAATGTCTGACTTTAAGGAGTTTTCATTAAGTTTCATTAAGATATGCAATATGAAAATACAAAAAGTTGAACAACAATAATAAAGGTTAATAAGTTTTCAAAATAAATTTCAAAGAAATACACTAAAGCCATGCATAATGAATAATTACATAATTAATCAAATGAATAATTGCTCTATGAGCTCAGATGAGGGAAAGGCAAGCCAGATAAAACACTGGGTAGGAGAATGAGTTTTAATTGATTCTTTAAAGTTGAATAGAGGGTGCCTGGGTGGCTCAGTTGGTTAAGCGACTGCCTTCGGCTCAGGTCATGATCCTGGAGTCCCAGGATCGAGTCCCGCATCAGGCTCCCTGCTCGGTGGAGAGCCTGCTTCTCCCTCTCCCTCTGCCTGCCTCTCTGCCTGCTTGTGCTCTCTCTCTCTATCTCTGTCAAATAAATAAATAAAATCTTTAAAAAAAATAAAGTTGAATAGAATTTTAGTTGGCATAAAAGAAAATATACATAACAGAATCTCAACATGGAGCCAACAACAGGGTAAGGTTTCAGGGCTTAGGATCTATACAGACTGTGGCTCAGAATGGCCCAAAGGTTGCACTTTGGTATCAGACATTCTTGGAATAACATCTGTGTTTCATTTGTTGTTGTGAAGGTTTAATCTGATCTTCATTGTTATCGCACTTAACACTGTGTCAAGTACATAGCAGATGCCCCCAAATGGTAAACATTGGTATTATTGTAATGTAGAGCTAACTAGAGCCATAGCTGAGGATGGAACCTGGCAGGCATTATTATGGAAACAGTATCAGATATCAGAGAAGACTTGTCTAAGAATCAGAAGCTTGAATAAATCAAGAATAGGTTGAGTAAGAAGGGTTCTAGTGGTTTGAATCAAAATGGTTCAGAATACAGGTGACTATTGAGAACCTGTTTACTGAAAGGTGATGATCCAATGGCAGAAGGCACAGAGCAGCCCAAAGCCAGACCTGCCCAAAGAACTTCATACAAATGAGAAGCATAATTCTAACAATGATTTTCTATAAGTTTTGAACACTTGTCAGGTGCCCAGTTATCATATCTAGCACTTTATATACGTTATTTCCTTTAATCTTTGTTACTCTATAGGTAACTGGTGTCTTTATTAATTTAAACATATGTATAAGAGTGCCCCAAAAGAAATTTGCCCAAAGTAACATAGTAGGTAAGAGAAAGCCAGGATTGTCTTCGAGGTCTGCCCAGCATTACTTCATGTCCATAATCAGACTCCTATTCACTCCCACAGAGTGGCAAAGCATTTCAAAGGTAACCATCGTGTAGATTTCCTTGAGATCACGATTCATGCCTGGCTTACATTACCTAAAAATAACTCTAATCCTGGCTAGAGTCAAATGTTACTGATCAAAATACTGAACATGTAAAACTCATAACTAACAAATAGGGGCATTACGACCTCTTCATGACACTTGCCACTGACAGTTCTGATTGAATCTGGAAGGGCCATTCCAGGGACAGAGGCTTGCCACATCTCCCCACGACTGAGTCTTTGATTTGTCATTGGAGATATGTATGCCACAGGGGCACTAATTAGTGTCTATGGGAATCAGCAAAAGATAAAGTTTTCCGAAGGTTCATTTATGTAGATAACCACCTAAACATATGAAAGAACCATTTCTTCACATTCCCACCTTTAAGAGGCAACTTGGAAAGTCATACTCAAAGGAAACATGAATTTTACAGTTATCTGGATAACAACTCAGCTTCTTTTTGTCCTTAGCAGGCAAGTAAAGAAGGCTAGACTACTAGAATACATAAACTCCATCTGCAATCCCCAACTCAAATGTCAGATAGGTGACATGGCCCAGTGAAGGGATTCTAGTCCAACTGCTGTGAACTAGGGGCACTTGTCCCATCTAGATGGGTCAACAGCTACTCACTTTCAGCCATTATTGCCTGCTCTTTGGGAAGCCAGCCTGGTAAAGCCAGAATTTCTGATTTTTTGAGAGATGTCACATATACAAATTTTTATGTGAAAGCTCACAATGTTAAAATGTCAGCTCAGTTAAACAGAAAGAGGGTGAAAGCAAGATGTGGGCCAAGTAAAACAGGTCTTTAGGTTGAATTAAGCATGCAAGATGCAAATCCAGAGATCTGTGAGAGCCCTTTGATCCTGTTTCAAAGGTATTTTTCCTTCTTCATGTGAACCTAATCTCTCTCCATAAAGGCACACGCAGCTTCTGAGTTGGTAAAGCAAATGCTTCGGGAAAAGAATGTTTGGCTATCAGGAGCAGAGTTGAGATAGTGGAATTCATTTTTATGTGTGTTTCATTTCTTATGGGATGTTACATGTCCACTGAAAAAGACATTCTAACACAAATTCTAACAAAGTTTAAAAGTCTTCAAATTAAGTTTAATTAGTAGGAATGTAAAGTAAATGGTAAGTAATAAGATGCCTAGTCAAATATAAGTTGATTTAAATTTTGTATAATATTGTGGACAGTTAAATAGCATCATTTTTCACTTTTAAGGTCCTGGTATAATTTTTTTTATAAGATTTAAAAGTGCACTGTTTCACTTAAATACAAAGTAGCTTCTCATCAAGTTTTCAGAACAATTTAACAAAACCTACAAAAGTTAAATCATAGATAACCCAGAATAAACAGAATATTTATAACTTGGTGACAAGAGAACGCCATTTCCATAGATAATCACAGTTATTTTTTAGTGTTGTATAAAAGGCAGCAAGATGTTTGTTAATTTATAATAATGTAAGAGTCTAAAATTGAAATTAAACCCAAATGAGAAAATCTGAATAAGAAAATTCATATTTAGCTATATAACAGAATGTTTTTACACTGTCAGTGAAATGTGGTAGGGACTACATTTCCAAATGTATGACTAACAATTGTCATCTTCTGAATTTCCAAATTTATAACTAACAATTGTCATCTTCTGACTTGCCTCAGTATGTTCTCACTCTTGAATAGGCCAATCAATGAAATAACTTTAAGATTACAAACTGAAATGCCAAACAGGTATTCAGAGCCAAGCAGGTAACATAAATTAATGAAGACACAACTCCAACTACAGGCTTTTAAGTTCAAAATTTTAAAAACATCATCCCAGCCAAACAAAATAAACTACCTGTGGGCAAAACCGGGTCAGCTGCTTGTTTGTAACCCCTACCTTAGACTCATTATCCTTACCCTTGGATTGTAAATAGTATATATGAAATCAATATTGTCCTTAAACAGGTCCTTGAAGCACAGGTGAAAGGAAGCTATCAGAGTTCTAGGGACATGTTGGTGACCTTGGAAAGCATGGATCTTCCAAGACTGGTTTCAGCTAAGCAGAAGCTGGGGAACTCAGATTTAGAAAGGACAGCATGAGCAGAGAGAAGCTCAGATTCACAGTCAAAAGGTGCAAAACCATTGTCTTCGACGCAACCAGAATTTAAACCTGGTTTTCTTGTCCCTTCTCATAGCAAGACTGCTATCTAGTTATGCAGACATAGGAGAAATAAGGAAATGTGAGGTCTCAATAGAGCCTATTTTGTGGATGAGCAAGTAATCAAAAAGATCTAAGAATCACCTTGCCTTAGGGAGAGCTAAATCTTTAAACTGGTTAACTGATGATTTCATTTCACTACCTGAATGTTACTGTATTTGTCCCTAGTTTGTCTGTTTGACGAAATTACTCTTCAAAGGGTGTCTTTCTTTCTTTCTTGCTTGCTTGCTTGCTTGCTTGCTTGCTTTTTCTTTTTTTTCCTGAATGAAGTAAGCCTCAAAATAATTCATATTTCAATTGAGCTTATGTTCTCCAATCTTTGTTTCATGGTCTGTGTTACCAACCTTTGTTTTAGGACAGGTACATAGTAGTGTCATGTCCGGCAATGTGTTTTAAGGCTATAATGGAATGTTCCTCTTAAACAGTCAGGAACTGCACTAATGATGGACTGCTTAGGTACCTTTGTAAATTAGATCATCCTTTCCATGAATAACCCCACAAAATTCCACAAATCATGGCTGGTTGGAGGACAATGTTCAGCAAGAGCCCAACAGCAAAGATCACAATAAATTGTTTTTAAAGAACTTGGTGAACATTTTGAAAGCTCTATAAAAGCCTAAATTGTGTCTGTGTTCGATTTTCATGTTGAATGTATAAACAATCATAGATGTCAAGTAAACATACTAACATTTTAGTTTTTATTCATAAAAATTATTATTTTGACTCCAATAAAAAGTGTATCATTAAAGTTCATTAAGACATGGAAGGGGGAATAAGAACAAAGGATGAATAAAAGAGATATTCTCTTTTAACCAGGTAAGAATACTTGCATTTTGACTTGTTACCAAAGAAAGTACTTTAATAACTTGTGTATGTCAAAGGAGATATGACACAGCAAATTGGCCAAAGTATGCAAAATAGAGGGGTGCCTGGGTGGCTCAGTTGGTTAAGCATCAGGTCATGATACCAGGGTCCGGAGATCAAGCCCAGTGGGGGCAAGCTCCCTGCTCAGCAGGGAGCCTGCTTCTCCCTCTCCCTCTGCCCCTAAACCCTTGTTTGTGCTTTTTTTTTTTAAGATTTTATTTATTTATTTATCTGAGAGAGAGAGAATGAAAGAGAGAGAGCACATGAGAGGGGGGAGGGTCAGAGGGAGAAGCAGACTCCCCGCTGAGCGGGGAGCCCAATGCGGGACTCCATCCCAGGACTCCAGGATCATGACCTGAGCCGAAGGCAGTTGCCTAACCGACTGAGCCACCCAGGCGCCCCCATTTGTGCTTTCTCATGCGCTCTTTCTCTGTCTCGCAAATAAATAAATAAAAATTAAAAAAAAAAAACACGAACAGAACAAGTATGCAAAATAGAGTGTAAAGTAAGTTAGACTCAGGTGGGAGTCCCACAAATTCAAAATTAAAAAAGATATCTCAGTTGAGATTTACAATCCACAGGAATACACCTACCGGAAGTGACAATAAAGGTCCCTTCCATCACAGGCCCGGTTTTAAACCCTGTATCCAATCTCTGTGACAAGATGTAAGGTACGTGACACTAACACTGGTGCTGAGGGTGAGGAGGGGTTATGGAGACAAAGGGAGCGAGTGAGTGGGTGGAGCCAAGGCTACCCAAGAGAAGGACTCCAACTCACTTGAATGTAACCTCCAAAAGGACAGAGACTCTGTTTTGTACCCCAGCGTGCAAAGCAGTCACTGACATATAGTAGATACCAATAAGTATCTATCAAGTGAACAAAAGAAAGGACTACTGAATGAATAAATGAATAAAAGTTGTTGACCCACTTACCCCCTTTCCACTTGGGACTTTTAAAGGCAGGGTTGGAAGGATGCCGACTCTGTGAGCAGGAAATTATTAATTCAGGGACCTTAGGACACACCATTCGTGTGACATCCTTAGGATTCTTGTTATATGAGATAGAGGGCACTGGGGTAAAAATGACCATTACAATATTCCCTTAAATATTGAGCTTTCCTCCCCAAAATGCATTGTAAATGAGAATTACAAGGATGTCACCTCAATAATCTGCGTGAAAGTAAAAGTTAATTCATTAATGTTTTCAAGACAAGAAAGAAAATGTCTTCTTTCTTTCCTTTTTCTTTTTAAAACTATGATATGAAAAGCCGGGAGGTTAAGGATAGCACATCCAGGAATGTAAACTTCTTTCCTGTCTATTTGATCATGTGTTATTGGCATTAACACTGTCAATAATTCATGGTAAAAGAGGAAATCGCCATGAAAAGTTACCCATTGTCAGGCTATGATCAATAGGTAAGACCACAGTGGGTGATGTATTATCAAGTATCAGCCAATTCGCTTTATAGTGGATTTTAAAAACAGTAATAGTTGCACTCAGTTTGTCTAACCTGAGCTAAGCTTATTTGTTCATTATCTTCTCACTGCTGGTTAAAGACTATGCCTTGAATACATTTTATTTAAGTACAGAATATCATTCTTGCTATTTAATTCCTGCAATCTGGCTGTGAGCCTCCAGAATTCGCCCCCACGTTTTGACGATGGTGTTTATATTTGAGCAAACAAAACTGTCACTTTGTTTTCCTGTCTTCCTATATTGGGTCACTTTGTGCTACATGATATGATCTAAGACAATTCAATGTAAGGAGACACATGTCCCTTCTCATTGGAAATATTAAAACTACAGCTTCCTTCTAGCCTGTGGGAAAGAAAACAAGTCAGGTGACTGAAAGCCATGGAGGAAAGTTAGTGTCATCACTATTCCTCTTCTTCCACAGAAATAATATGAGCTCGTGAGGCAAGAATAGCACTGATTCCTTCATGAAGGAATGGAAAGAAAATGGTACTTTGGTTGTTTATGTTTTTGGTGTTGTGGAAGGGCATTCACACAAAAACAAGACTACCAATTCTGAACACTTTCAAACACATTCCCAATCTGATATTATCTTGGAATCTTGGGGGAAGTGTTCAGTTATTGAAATCACTTCCTAAGGGATAAATAAAAATGAAACATTAGTAGCCATTTGGCTTCTTGTTTGATTTAGGAGGTAAAATCACCTGATTTATTTCCTTTGGGTTTTCAGAGCCAGACCTCTAAAACATTTTGAGACTTAAACACTCGAATTTGGTTTTGTTTCATTTTATGTTTTTTTTTTTTTACTTCACCCAAATACTGATATATAAAATAATGCAAACATCATTGGGGTGAGAAGTTTAGCCCAGTGTAATTCTTGTTATCAAAGGCAATTACATGTGGAAAATGTCCCATATCATGGTAACTACAGTGGCCGCCAGAAACAACAAGCTGGTGCTTCTCTAGGAAGAAAAAAATGTGGAATGCAATAATAATAATAACGAAGAGAAGAAGGGGAAAAACTATAAAATAACTCTGATTTTCCTCTGTTTTTTTTTTCACCTCTCCCCAAAGATTCTATTCTTGTTTCTTGAGTACACAATTTCTCTTTTTCACTTTTCCATATCCTTAAACTGGTTTGACAGATGACAACCATACATCCTATTACAACTCAAACCCCAATATCCTCCCCCAATAAACTTACTGCCAGTGCACTGGAAGTGAATGGGAATCATAGAAATCCATCACCTCAAAGGAGAAGCATATGAGATTGTATGTAAAGAAGATGGCATCATTTCTAGGAGAGAGTGCCACATCACTGTACATTTGCTAATTACTTGCAACATGCATTAATGTAAAAAATAATGCATTTTCCTTATATGGTATTGTTTGGAGATGGTTCTGCTTATCAGTTTTTAATATGCTCTTTGAAAACTGACACATACTTTACCCACATCTCTTTAGGAACACAGGGATTCAAAGGCTGGATAAAATACTTTCATGCCTCTCAACACAAACCTGAGAGGGTAATTAAACAGATGGTAACAATAGACCGAATCTGAACACATCAGGGACTGGAGTCCCTTATTAGAAGCCTTACACAGTGAAGGGAGGGGGGACCAGCAACTCTGGGGGAAGTGTTTAGCAGCCAACACTTTTATGTCTGCCCTGACCTCAGAAGCGGAAACTAATCAACCGTTTAGGAATGGGTGTCCTACCACCTGAGAGAGGGCACACAAGAGGTTTTCTCCATCCTCTGAGGGGCAGGAAAGCAAAGGACTCTAAAGGAGTGCAATGGTCCTAAGGATTGCCTTCAAAGATGTCAGTTTTAGACACACCAAGTCATTACAGTAAATCCACTATACCTCCCCCCCCCCCCCCAACTCCTACACACACACACACACACACACACACACACATCAAAATCTTCTAAGTTGGAAGACTTGCTTGAAACACAAAGCTATTTTCTTCTACATGAGGCCAAAAATGAGATATTATAGACTTCTGTGATGACACAGGTATTCTGAATATTTTCTACCTCATTCTCAGCAACAGAATGTTCTCCTATTTATTCCATCCTCAAAACATATTGGAATTCTTATTTCTCAGATCTTCATATTGTCAGTTTGTCCTGAGTTAAATTTACAAAAGAGGGGTCTTGAAGCAGTTTAATATTTCAGCTCATAAATGTATGCATGTGGTTATTTTTCCCAGAATATAAAAACAAGCTTCAATATACAAATATTTTATACATCCCTCTGTATATCTACATCTATATCTATAGAGATATAGATGTAGATATATATATATATATACACACTATATATGTGTATTTGTATAATATATATATGTGTGTGTGTATATGTACACACAGAGAAAATATCCACTATATGCAAGAATGGATCTTGTTGCTGTGGAGGTTTGCAATGTTATTGTGCCATCACACATGCAAAGATGCTATTTTGCCATTACATAAGGCATTTACAACCTAGGGGATAATCAAGTCAGTGTTTGCTCTTCTTCTGTTTCTCAACCTGCTTCAGTTCTCTGCTGTAGTTGGCAAGTTCTTTGGGTGCCACTTATGAGAAACATTCAGCATCAGTACAACAATGATTTAGCTTAACTAAGTGCTCGCAAGCAAAGGGCAATGTTCAACATACGGTGTTTTCGATTAACCAAGGTTATAATGATGATCTATTAAAGGACATTTTTGAAAACCAGGGCAAATATTAAAATGGGAAAATTACAAAATGTCGACAAATGTAAATCATGTGACAAACATCATTTTGCAGCTTGCATGTTACCTCTTTGTGAGAGCGCATCACCTTATAACCCTGTCTGATGTTAGTCTTGGGATTTCGATACTTAGTAAGTATAAAAGACTGTTCCCATCTTCTGATGCAGTTATACTTAAAATGATACCTATCAGCTTAGGAATTTGCCATAAAACTCTCCTAATAATATTGACTATGGTTCCAAAGTTATTTGACAAGGGAAGAGTATAATATGAATTAAATAAGAGGTGCTGCAAATAATTTAGTGGAAAAGCGCAGTTGCTGCCACACAGAGTATTAGGTAACCTTTTTTTAATTAGAATGTACACTTTTAGATTACTGATTATGAACATCAGGGGACCCAAAATTTTGATTCATCAGTAATTCTCCTTTATGTCTACACTAAGATGTAAAAATGAGACCGCTGGCTCTAACTTGGTATTTCAGAGCCTTTCCATGCCGGTGCCGAAGCTATTTTACCTGTAATCTCTAGTACTGCTCTGCCCCCTTGTGCTACTACAGTGAACTCAACAGAGGAAGAGTTTGCCTTAATCTTTGTACATGAACTACAGAAAAACCCCACTGTCACTTCTCACTTTTCTGGCAAGTTCAAGGTCAGTGTCTAGCTATTTTCAGCTCATCTCTTCTTGATCCATGCAGAGAAATGACAAGGTAACGTGATTCAGGGTCAGCTGTATTACAGGAACCGTTACATAAACGGAGAAAGTGAAAATCAATCCTAGCTGACAGTGACTTCGGGATAATCAACGCTCACTGGATGCCTCTGTCAGCTCGCCTGCATCAAACACCGTGTGACTTCTGTCAGATCTTTTTAATAAAACTATATTCTCACTTTCAGCAAACCTAAGTAAATATTTCACTTGAGCTGAATTTTTTAGACGATGTTAGCCTTCTGGATTTGTAAACCGCGCCACTAATTCCTTGAAAAATTTCACGAGTGATACCTATTATCCCGAGGTTTGTTACTGACCTGAGATGGGAGGCACTGCTGTAAAATATATCCTCCTTCTTGAGGGATCTAGGAGAGCTTTCCTACAGACTGTTGCATCTCTTGCATTACACTCAACACCTTTCCCCAAGTCACCCTTAGCCCCAACTCCTCTCTCTTCCATGGGAACGGAACCCCTGAATCGATCATTCCTCGTTGAGAAATTAGGTTTCTTTCTCCTCTGGAGATGTTCGTCATTGCTTTTCTTTTATCTCTGCATTTTCTGCTAGGACATGTCCCCTAACAGAATTGGAAGCACAGCATTTAACAAGATGTTCCACGTTAGTGGCCTTCCAACCCACAGCACCTGATCTGTCAGTTCAGGGATGGAGCTGCTTTATCCCACCCACCTTGTGCTCTGCAGTACTCCACTGAAGTACAATTTACCATAATATTAGTTGTCAGTAAATTCAAAGACAGAACTCCTAAAGCTATAAAATGGATTAGAAGCAATTTAAAAAAGAATTAACAAACTAGAGTAAGAGTATACTGTCAACAAACAAATGCTCCATCATAGGACTGTAATTTGGAATTTTAATTACCCCTCTGCTTCTGTAACAAAACAATGTCTGAACTGGCAGCGATTTGAATCTCTCACAGGTCATTGAGCATTCTAGTTAATTACTCTATGAATAGCCTGTTTTTCTCCCCTCTGGAAACACGTTTCTAATGGCAGTCAAGGTCTGACAAATGTGTCATCTACATAATTAGCTAGGAAGCAACACAAAACATTAAACATGCTTTGTGCCGACAACTATCAAAACATTTCATTTGTTGTCAATTATTCATTACTTTGTAGGTTCTGAAGGGGTTGTTATTATGGAAATAAGTCCAGATGCTAACAAGGTTAGAGTTTTGGATTCAAATTAGTAATCAGAGGACTAACTTTAAAAAAAAATGTATCTCATGTACATCCAGCGCCATATTCAATCAGTAGGAGATTATAAACAAATTTAGCTGTGCTCAAGTTAAAATGAAACCGATGCAGCCACGAACGTGAATTCGAGAGCTTCTGCTCCTTTGAAGCACAGACTCTCCACTGTCATCGTAAACTTTCTGAACCTTTCGCAAGTCCCATTTGTGCTTGGTAAATGAGAGTTAAACATTTCACTGCATGAGCTGACATGAGAGAGCAAGGACAGGGAAAGAAATCTCTGGTGTTTCTGGATTCCCACCCCCCACCAGCGCATATTATGTAAAAGTCAAAATTCTAGCTAACAAACTTTCGAGTGAGTCTGCCGTGCCGCACACTGGTTACCTTAGGTAACCCTTGGATTTCATGAGTATTTTTTTCTATTTCTGAAATCCGGTTTCTTTTATTACTGCTTTAATATTGTATATAAAGCCAAGTATTGTCTTGAAAGCAGCACTCCTAATGTATATAGAGGATATAAAAAGATTTCTCAACAAAATTGACCTCTCAGTGGCAAAGAAAATTGCAGTGGAAGACACATTATTGCGTAGTCATATCTGAGGCTTGGATCTATGGAGAGTCTCACTCCACTGTCCTCTAGCTTTCCCTTATAAACCAAAATGGCTTACAAATGTCATCCACAATAGTCCAATAAAGATTAGGAACAAAACACTGTCCTTACATTGATGAGATAAGAAAGATTTAACTGCAGAATGCAGTGTACAAGAACAGTTCATAAGGCTTGTTCTCAAATGAGAAAAATAGAATTCAAATTATATTTATGTGTGGCTAGAATTTAATTGAGATGATCAGTTTATTTTCTACATAATGTTTGATCAGATGCCTGTACTACAGAGCTAGATAAGAAGAAAAGGAAAAAAAGAAAAACATTCTATCAGGAGAAATCAAGAAGACCCGTTATCTACAGAGTGTGCAAAATATGTCAGGAAATAATTCTACCCTGAGCACTGAGAATGCTCAGTTAATAAAAAAAGATCAGCCACTCGCTAAGAGAAAATAATTGTCTGTATCTATATTTTTCAAAGCAAAAAGGCAGCCACATCTTACACTAAATAGGACACATTAAAATAAGCTTTAATAATCTTTATGCAGAAGGAAACTAATCCATTTTCAGATCATACGATCCACAGCAATAAAAGGAAATCATCAAACTAAAAACAATTTTAGAAATGGCTGCAGACTCTCATTTAATTAACATGCAACAGATCATATATTTATGAGGAAGTCAAAATATTTAGGAAGCCTATAATCCTGTAAGCCTTAATGTGGTATAAAAACAACAAATAAATGCAAAGTGTTACTGTTATACATGCCTGCTTGATCAATGGTTTTCACATATTGATCTATAAATGGAGTTGACAGTCTGTGTTGGCTGCACATTTTCCAAGCAGCGCTATTTTTGCAGAAAACCAATACGGGCAATTACCTTTGTTTGAGATGCCAAGTCTTATCAATTCAATGTGATTTAGTGTCATTTTAATTAAATATCAGGATCCACTTCAGGACAATTTATACAAACAAAGCCTCAAACCTAACTATAAGCTTGATTGGAAGTAAACATGGACAAGTCCTGCAGTCTCATAATATTTCTCAAAAACTCTGCTAAACAGAAGGCTTATATTTTTAGTAGCAATTTTTATGTCTGCCTTTTTGGCTAGCCACAACTTTGGCAAGTATCCTATAATCACAGAAGTAAGAAACAAAAGAAAATTGTTTCCTCTTTTTCTTTATAATATATTAAAAAAGAAAAATGAACATGCACAGTCTGTTAATGGAAGCGGAAGGAGTCGTGTATGTTAGCATTTAGGAATGGCTCGACCTAAGTCCTTATCCTAACAGTAATAAAAAGATATTTCCCTGTCCATGAGGGCCATGAATAAAGTATTGCACTTCTGTGGCGTTTACAAGATGGAAATGGTGCATATTCATACACGTGGCTGCTTAAGACACCAGCATTAAATGCCGAAACTGCTCCTGTCTGAAAATCCTAGGTCTGCAATTTCCCTGATTTGGGCTATTTAAACTCTTCATTAATATCTATTCTAAACTGTCTAGTAGGCTCGAGCTTCCCTCTTATAAATAACATCAAAGCCGCATTAAACCTTTTGCAGTAGCTATTTGCTGGATTGCACATTAGCCTTTCAGCCCTTAAAGAGGCACACTTCACTTGCCCCCCATTTACGCTCACTAAGCTGTCTGCTTCTGGGTTTCGCACATTCGGGCAAATAAGCAGTCCACCTTCAAGAGGTCTCACTCCGGTGCTCAGGATGAGACAACAAATCACTGAGACCAAAGACCGTTCCTTCCCCACCAAGCGGAGGTCTCCAGATCTCTCTTACAGAGAGGCAATTTTCTGCTAACCACACCCTCCCATGTCCAAACTTCCCACCTCTCCAACAACTGGCCAGGTAGCAAAGTGGTCTTTTCAGATTTTGAAAAGGCATTGATCTTATTAACTACCTAAAAAATGATCATTTGGTGTTTAAAGAAAACGATGCACACAGCCAATGAAATACTGATGGAGGATTAATGCCTGTTTTAACGGAATGCTTCCGTGCAGCCCTTAGGTAATGAAAACTTTAACGTAATAAGTGAATTCACCTGTGTTTGCATAGCACAGGGTCGAATAAATGTTTATATTGGCATTTCATACTGCTCCTCTGTTTAGGATACCAAGAATATAGGCTCTTCTGACATATCCAGGAGAGTTTTATATGGTGTTCCAAGTTCACAGTCATGTTAGACATATTTTTAACTGAACACAATAATAAAGAGAATTTTATGAATTAATGACAAAATTATACAATTGATTGGACCCAAGAACCTTTTATCATTTTCTGTAATAAGTTAAATCTTTGCGAATGTAATATCAGATTCTTATGCTATATACTTCAATAAGTCCATATTAGATTTGCATGATAGTTATGCCAGGGGACACGTAGTATAATATATGCCACATACATTAAATACGATGCATAACGTATATATGTGTGTCTCTAAGTAGTCCTAACTTTTTTTCTGTACAGATTAAATGTAAGTGTCTCTGTTGCGACAAACCATTCTGCATGTGACACGTGCACACATTTTTAGAATACATCTCCTCCCACCTCTCCTAAGTTGAAGATCTCCCCCCTTGACCTCACCCCCACCTCCAACTTCTGAAAAATCAAGTTCTTAGTTTAGCTTGAGCAGATATCTTTAACAGGCTTGTTTGAATAAATATGCCAAAATACTTTACATTCTGTCAGTATCTAGTCAGAAAATTGTGCATGGAAAAAAGAGATGAAAAGAACCGAGACAGAAAGAAAATTAGTGCCATGGCAAGCTTTCAATACAGTATCTCTCAGCCAAGTTTTCTCAGTGAAATGACATATCCTCACTAAAATACCCCTTTTATATAATTATGCACTGAGCACACATAACCAAAAGTAACTTTTATTTTTGTTCCTTATCGAGGAATACATATTGCCCAGGCTAAGAATGCGGAAACAAAAGCTGGGATAATTATAGCTAATTTAACTTTGGAAAACTCTTCTCTAGCAGTCCAGCATATAACCCCCCAAACTAAAGTTATGTAACAAGGTAATATCAACAATGAGAAACTGCATGATAAAATCCTGCCCAAAAGTGAAAAATGCTAATTTTGTCTCATTTAGCAGCTGGATACAGAAATGCTCATTAGTTTTAAGAGGGTTAATCCTTTTAACTTTTGCATATTGATATGCCAATTATGCCTAATTGTACAAGAGGCATCAGTCAAGGTAATAGTGCATAAACACATGAAAGTTATTAAGTACATCCCAACATGTAATAAAGTAGGTGTTAATTGGTAGCTGAGTTCTGCGGGCTATTGAGGTGGATAATTCATTGAGAGATGGATCACTTGTAATTTCTCTCCATAATTCCTTTTGCAGTCTCATGCTGTGATGTTTTCATGCTTGTCAAAAACAACTGCGGCATAGTGCCTTTTGTTAAACACAGCCAATAAAATATTTTAGGCATCATTAAATATACTTAACTTTTAAACTTTTTCAAAGGTACAGTTCTTACTGCTAATACATTATAGAGATTCCAATAATTTACTCTAACCACTCTCTTAAGTTCATAGTTGAGGAACATTTTAGCTGGTTTAAAAGCAAAGTCAGGCTGCCAGTGTTGTGCCTCCCAGCAGACAATACTTTTAAATGAGAGAGTGAATAAAGAAAAACACATCTCTCCGGTAACTTATCTCAGGATGTATCTCCCACTCCCGACATATAATCACTGGCTTCCTCATGCTAAATCTGTCTATAATACCTGAAGAAAGCATGATTAAAACCATGTACTTCTCAAGCTCTTGAGATACTTTTAAATGAGAGAGTGAATAAAGAAAAACACATCTCTCCGGTAAATTATCTCAGGATGTATCTCCCATTCCCGACATATAATCACTGGCTTCCTTGTGCTAAATCTGTCTATAATACCTGAAGAAAGCATGATTAAAACCATGTACTTCTCAAGCTCTTGAGATGGTGGTGGGTTATTTCCGCGCACTTGAAATTTGAGTGAAAACAGAGAATAAATATAATCGGTAACATGCTACTCAGCAAGTTTATCTCATTTAATAACTCAGTTAGGGAGCTGAATATTTCATGGGCCCCTATGATATTAACAGAACACTCAATTAATAGCTCACATGTTTCTGCAGAGTGACTGGGACTCGCAGCCTGTCCCCAGCTAACCTATTTCCCGCTCTTGCTCTCAGTGTGAGAAACAAAATAGATCTGGGGTCCAAAAGAGTGGCTAACATTGCATAAATAATTTTGTAACATCCTATGGCCTCAGCTGCAAGTTACCACCATTATGGAAGAAAATTAACCAGAGGAGACTCATCGCAATCAGTGTGTTTAGTGGCTCAGGATGCGTGCAGGGGCAGGGACGCAATTGGCAGTAGAGTTCATCTCTAACTATTTTATTTCAGATCTTCCTAATGACACATTATCGAGACAAAATGGCTTCCTCTCCAAACCTTCCATCGCCACACCATTTAAGCTCATTCCAAATCAAATCGTAATTCCAATATTATATATTGTTGGGAGATTTTAAGAAAGAGATTTTCACATTTTTTTTAAAGATTTTTTTTCCCCCCTCAGTTCATTCTTAGCTAATTTTAGCCTCTGGCTTTTCAAAGTGATGTACTGTATTTGGAAGTACAAACACCACATGCTAGCATAACCTCATTATTTTTATAACACTGAAGCATGATAGTGGAGGCCCTTAAAATGAGTCAAAGGTGCTCTTCAGTCTAGCTCCAAATCCACTTTATCACTCTGGATTAAGCCCAGCTCCACTCTCACAACTGGGGATATTATTATGACTATAAGTAGGCAAGATAAAATGCATTACAAAAACAGTTTTCTCATGCACATTAGGAAAACAAATAAAATAAAGCTAATTAGTTCTCTTTTTTTCTTCTTTTTTAACAAAATTCTGTATCTGGGAACATGGGGGTTTTAGGGTATTTGACTTACGGGTTCAATGACCTTCCCAACATCGGTGAGGATCATGGATTTACTTTGGCTCAGCCTGTCGTGGTGACTGTTGGCATTTTTGATTCTCATTTGCACAGCTCCAGTGCCTTGACGGGTGGAATTCAGTGTTTCCACAGAGGTATCAGAATTCGTAGATTTCTGCATATTGTAGCGTTATCCTGATAAAATATAAAAGCATTATGTTATTCTAAATATATCTTTTCCAAGAAAAACTTGGTGGGGTGCAGGTTCCTGTTCATCACTAAGGTACAAAAATGAAACAAACAATTTCTGCCTCTCTGAATAGTGGAGAAGGTAATTACTTTGTAGTTGTTTTTATCAACTAGGGCCTCTGTATGTGGCCAGTGCTATACATGCCAGAGGACTTCAAAGTTCATAGCCAGCACAGCCATGCTCGTGTCATTCCTAATTCCATTAAGGAATTCCTAATGGCAATATGATAGCCTTCCTTATGTAGAAATGCCAACTAAGCATCTTTAGGCTACATGCTGTTCACACTCACAACGTCACTGACGTTTTACCCACCTCATCCCACCCCACCTCTACACGTTACCACCCACAGCCTTTTTTGGTGACCAAAAACCTGCATATTTAAGTGAGTAGAATTGGCGTTAGGGCAAACTAGGCTGGCCCCACTGACTATGAAATATGTTGGCTTAGCCTTCTTTGCCTGGTGCTCAGCCTTAGCCCCAACCCCCACTCACAATACCCAAGGAGGGAAAGTAAAGGTCCTTTGTCCGCTGCCATCTGCCAACTGAACTAGATTCAGTAGCTTTGCTGGACATAATGTTGATGAAGAATATGAAGAAAGAGAACTCAACTGTTGCAGCATCCACGGGCAGGCTAGGAGGGCTTTAGTTGCTTCCCCAAATCCGTAATCCTTTTCAATGGCCCCTCTCCACAAGTCCCTCCAAGGAACATATCATCGCATTTAAAAGAGAACATGTGCAATGCAAACACAGCTTCTAAGCTTCTAGAAACAGACCCCCTTGTGGCTTGATTGTTCTCTCCCTGTCTCACCTGTAGACATTCCTGGGCACATTGCACACGTTCTCTTAAACTGTCATCAGTTACAGAAGCCAAGATAATCCAAAAGAAGGATTGTATTTTAGGGAGCTAACTTTATTAGTACCCCTGTGGCTGTTGGACAGACAATGGGGCTAACTGGCATCATGGTAATGTTCAAGCTAAGTGAACACTAAGACGGTTAGAAAAGGATGAAAACATTTTAGTAGGAGGCAAAGTGTTACCTCATAACTGATACCAGTAATGCAATTGAGTGATAACTTAGAAAAGAAGTTAATATTTGCTGAGCATTCACTATGCGCCAGGCAATGCACTTAGTGATTTAATTCTTCAAAACTCCTATGAGATAGACATTAAACTCATACTTTTCTAGAAGAGAAACATAAAGATCATAGAGACTAATAATTTTCTCAAGAATAATGGACAGAAAAAGTGGAGGGCCTGTATTTTGTTCCAAATAAAAAAGACCCATACTGGTGAATAGACACATTCTAATTAATCTATACCATGAAATATTACTCAGCAATAGAAAGAATGGACTATTGATGCATGCAACCACATGGATGAATTGCAAATTGCTGAATGAAAGAGGCCAGGCCAAAAAAGTACCTATGGAGTACTTATGATTTCATTTATATAATATTCTAGAAAATGCAAGCTAGTATTTAATTATAGAAAGCTGATCAGTGATTGCCTAAAGATGGTGTGAAGGGAAAAATGGATTATGGTGATTACAAGGAAACTTTTAAAGCTGGTGGATATGTTTGTTAGCTTGATTGCTGTGATGGTTTAACAATTGTATGCATATATTAAAAATCAAATTGTTTAAGTACTTGCACTATTGTATTTCAGTTATACCTCATAAAGATGTTTACAGGAAAGTTGTTTTGAAAATTTCTTAACTAAATTAATTAAATTGACTTAAGTTTCTTAATTCTTTATTTTGTTCATACTCCCATTTTTATGCTTCTACATGAGTGATATATTATAAAAACTCATCTAGTTGAGAATAAAAGAACTATTTCAATAAGATTTGAAATAAAAATTTCAAGTGATTAAAAAAGAAAATCTCATCTCCACTCTTCCATAGGAATCTAATAACAGCTGCTTTGATGAGAAAGATTTTTCAATGTATCAAATCCGGCCACTAATATAGACATAGGGAATCTTACCACTACATCTAACTTGAATAATATATAGAGTACTATATAGACAACTGCTAAAAAAAAAAAAAAAAAAGTAAATGCATTTTCCATATACCCCAGTACAGGATAATAAGTTTTTGGTTTTATTTTGTGTGTTATTTGTTATTGAAACTACTATTTTCATAGCCAGTCAGAAAGTATTTCATAATAACAAAGCAAATCTATGAATCTTTGATATTTATGAGGATGCTACTATTAAAGTCATGAGTTTTCCCAAATAAATTATACTAAAATTTGTATGGAACCACAAAAGACCCTGAGTAGCCAAACCAATCTTGAGAAAGAAAAACAAAGCTGGAGGTATTACAACTGCAGATTTCAAAATGTACTACAAAGCTGTAGTAATCAAAACAGTATGATACTGGGACAAAAATAGACACATAGATCAGTAGAACAGGGTAGAAAGCCTAGAAATAAGCCCATGATTATATGGTCAACTAATCTATGACAAAGGAAGCAAGAATATACAATGGGGAAAGGACAGTTTCTTCAATAAAATGTTCTGCAAAAACTGGACAGCTCTGCGTAAAAGAATAAAACTGGACCATTTTCTAACACCATACACAAAAATAAACTGAAAATGGATTAAAGACCTAAATGTGAGACCTGAAGCCATAAGAATCCTAGAAGAGTACACAGGCAGTAATTTCTCTGACACTGACTGTAGGAACTTTTTTCTAGATATGTCTCTTCATGCAAGGGAAACAAAGGCAAAAATAAACTATTGGGACTACATCAAAATAAAAAGCTTCTGCACAGCAAAAGAAACCACCAACAAAACAAAAAGGCAACCTACTGGATGGGAGAAGACATGTGCCAATGACATACTTGATAAAGGATTAGTATCCAAGATGTATAAAGAACATATACAACTCAACACCAAAAAACAAACAATCCAATTAAAAAATGGGCACAGGACCTGAATAAACATTTTTCCAAAAAAGACATACATATGGCCAACAGACACATGAAAAGAAGCTCAACATCACTAATCATCAGAGAAATGCAAATCCAAACCACAATGAGATATAACCTCACACCCATCAGAATGGCTAAAGTAAAAAACACAAGAAGTAATACGTGTTGGTGAGTATATAGAGAAAAAAGACCCCTCATGCACTGTTGGCGGGAATGCAAACTGGTGCAGCCACTGTGAAAACAGTATGGGGTTCCTCAAAAACCTAAAAATAAGTACAGAAACACTGTATGATCCAGTAATTATACTACTGGGTGTTTATCCAAAGAAAATTCAAAAAGATATATGCACCCCTATGTTTACTGCAGCATTATTTATAATAGCCAAGATATGGAAGCAACCTAAATGTCCACTGAGAGATGAATAGATAAGGGAGATGTGGTATATATATATGCAATGGAATATTATGCAGCCCAAAAAGGCTGAGATCATGATATTTGCAACAACATGGATGAACCTTGAGAGTATTATGCTAAGTGGAATAAGTCAGACTGAGAAAGACAAATACCATATGTTCTTACTCATACATGGAGTCTAAAAAACAAAACACAAACAAATGGATAAACAACAACAAAAAGCAGAATCAGACCTATAAATACAGAGAAAAAATGGTTGGCAGAGAGAATGAGGGTGCAGAGATGGGCAAAATGGGTGAAGGGGAGTAGAAGATACAGTTCTCCAGTTATGGAATGAATAAGTCACAGGAATAAAAGGCACCAGAAGTGAATATAACCAATAATATTGTAATAGAGTTGTTTGTTGACAGTTGGTAGCTATACCTGTGGTGATCACAGTATAATGTCCAATCTTGTCAAATCACTATACTCAAATTTTTAAAAAGTTAAAAATTAAAGCACGAGATTTTTCAGGGTATGCTTTCGTGAATAAAGTTAGGGGAAGTGAAGGAACGAAAATTAAGGGATTGTCATTGTAATAGCGGCCTTGGACTCCTGGTGATTAGACTGGTTGCATAAAAAGGGGTCATGATGACTTCTTAGTGACAGCACTCTCTGTACTGATCACCTTTGTGGTCTTATACAAGTCTACAGACCTCTGGTTCATCACTGGAAAAAAAAATTGTTAGTGAGAGGGTCAGGCAAGAGGATTGCTGGGATCTGTAAGATCCTTTTTACTTTACTGATGCCCTCAAAGTCTGGGAGCTCAAAAGTATTACTGCAGATTTACAAAGCTCATCAATTTTAGGCAGATAACCAACAAGGTAAATGCTTTGGTAGCACTTGATCCCAAGGAATTTGGGTAGGGGTTGAGGTGAATCTATGATTAAACAAAGAAGTCCTTTAGAGAAATAGGGGTTCTCTTCCGAGTGCCTGTAAGCCTTGATCTTTCAAACTCAAAAGATGGTGTGTTTGTAATGTTGGTGAGGGAAAGCACTTAGGCTAAAGCCACTATCCTCTGACCAAGAGCATGAAGCCACAGTATTTACATAGCCTTGCCATGTGCCATTTACAGAACATGTTGCTTCCTCAGAGTCTGCACCAATTTCAATGTCAAATCAACATTTGCATTCTTGCAATGACTTTACAATCAACTGTTATTTGCCTAGTGAAGAGTTACTGCCAAAAGGCTGGATTACTTAAAAGGCCTCTCATCTGGCTTCTCCACCTATTTTCTTAGGGACAGGCTGCAGAAAAAAACTTTCAGAATCTTCCTTCTTCAGACATTTTTGTTAGGCTGACTTCTCCTTGACTGTGGTATTAAGGTGATTTCTCTCTCCTCACACTTTCTCTGCTCTAGCCATTACTTCCTTTCCCATCTGACCCCCATCTTCACATTTTGTTGATACCCCTAGGCGCTCTAGTTTTTCTCTTTATTCAGCCTCCCTTGTATTTTGCGTTCTACAAGGGCATTCACCTGATACTATTTCATAATTGTTCTTGTATTCGCAAATATTTGACAGTTTCTAACTTAGCAGAGCACTGTATTGCTCTGAGAAGAACACAGTATGACACAAAATCTCCTCTTAAAGACTTCCACCAGCATAAAGTAAATGATCCATTGAACATTTGTGGAGAGTCTCCTAAGTGGCATGCACTATATCAGAGGCTGGAGATTCTCTTTCATTTCTTTTTTTTTTTTTTTTTTTTAATATCAAGTGCCTTACAGGTCAGTGAAGGTGACAGAGAAACAAAGCAATAGTTAAATGAGAGTAGAGTTGTGTCCAGTTGGGGAGAGGAGCAATGGCATTAAACTCAGGTGGCACTGGGAGGGGGAGAGAGAGAAAGTCTGCAAAGGAAGATCAGTTGGTGTTGGTGCTAAGTCAGGACAGGTTAGGCATTTCAGACAAAGGGCTCAGCAATGCAAAAGTATGCAAGTAACTGTGAGATTGTAACGTGGATATTGAAATGTGCCATAAAGGAAAAACATGGTACCAAGAAAGCTCAAGGAAAAGAGAAATGATGGCTTTCATGAAGAAAACGGCATTTAACCTCAGTGTGGGTGAGTCTGTCATCTTGCTAGCCTCTCGGGGGGCTGAGGGACTGACTGAGAGCCCCTTCCTTCTAACCCAGCCAGGGCTGGAAGGGGCCGTTATTCTAGACACTCTGAGGGAGCGATGAAGGAAGAGGGGTTTCCTTGGCGTAATACACAAATGTGTTGTATAGATGAAATGAGTACAAGACAGGAGTGTGCAGGACCCCCACCCCCACCTGCAGGAGCCGGGGATGTGCAAGAGGAAGGAGAGAGGACAGAGGAGGAAGGAAATCTGAGGGGCTGAAATGACAGCTGTACTAATGGCTGTGGAACTTTTAACTGTTGCACTTGAGAGTTCAGAGATGATTATTTCCATCCGTCCAGTTAGGAGCCTCATACAAATCGGAGAAGGGTGTTCTAGGCCAAATTTTTCAAGATGCCTTTGGATTCCACTTATAGCCCTTTCTCTTCACCCTCTTTCAACTTCTCATTTTCTCCTTGCCTACATCCTAATACTCTGTTGTTCCTCTACCAGACACCCTATGATCCCTTTCATTTTTGGCTGCCAAAGTCCCCCACTGCAGCGCCTACTTAGGTCCCATCTCATCTACAGAGTCAGCATTTCTGAAATCCCACCATCCATTCTTCCTCACCTATCTCCTTTAAATATCCATCCTCTTGGTGAATCACTAAGACGTAGATGGGAGGGAAATACTTAAACTAATTCACATAATGGCATCAATGATTGGTCAGACTTCCCCTTAACTCTCAGGGAAGCATTTACCTAAATCTCAGAATCTCGAGGTACTCGCAGGAACATATGTATCAATTTCACGATGCACTGGTCAGAAAGGCGATGAAGACCAGCAATTTGTGTCTTTCCGTGTTATTATTCCAGGAACGTTCACAGGCCTTTGAAATCATTCTGTTGTTCCACCCCTGTTTTCTTCCCCCATTGACCCTCAACTTTTTCTATTTCACAGAGTAGATTGTAAAATCAGTAATATTTTTCTATGTTCACTTATATTCCACTTCTTTTGTTAACTATAAGTTATATTAAGTTTCCTATGATCTAGATGCTTATTCAGTATTCCTCTGGTTCTTCCTATAACATATCATCTACTCATTATGATTATCATAATCATCATTATTATCAAAATTTATTAGAGAAAACAGTGTTGCCTTATGCATTTACATTCTTACAGGAGGCACAGAGAGCCGTGGTGAATGACTAATGAAAATATTGAAGAATTAGTTCATTTTGCATGTGTCTAAATATCCATTGATTTCACAAAACTCTCCAAATAAATCTCCTTGAGTGAGAAATTGAAATGTAAATCACTTACGACTGGCTTCACCATTTCTCTGGACTTCCTGATTTTATTTGTACCAAACGAAGAGCAAAAGGAGCCTGTGATATTGCACGAGTTCCACTTTCAATACTGCTTGAAAAACAGGAAACTGTGATGAGAATGCACTTTTGAAGAGCCACACAAACTGGCTCCACTCAACAGATGAGGTTCAGTGGTATTCTGGGCCTGATTCTCCTGCTCTCACAGCCAATACCCAGAGAGGAGGGAATATGGTGATTCATCTAATCATAAATTTCATAGCTGCTCTGTCAATTATTTGTTGCACTCTGTTAATTACATTAAGGTTCAGCAGCTTGCCCTTTTGAGTTAGAAAGTATATTTCTGACATCTCTTTCCCATCTGTAGCATTAAAAATAAAAGTGCATGAAGAGTTATTTGGGCGAGGAGAAACTGAAGAGGCACAATGATACCGTCTCCATGCTTCAGAGCAGAGAAAAGTGAAGCTCAGCTAGACCCAGCGCCCTCCCCACAGCTCCACAGCCTGTTCAAAGTAGCTCCAGAATGGAACCCACGTCCCGCATCTCCAAACATCCCTGCTTTAGTCATAGACCCCCACACCAACTGGAAACCATATATGGAAAAATAAGGTAACAAGAATTCCAAAGAAGTCTGACAGAGATCAGGGAGGTCATATGATCATAGTACAGCCATATTAGGTATATATCATGTACATCTTTCCGTTTAAGTGTGTATAAATCTTCCTGTGTTTCAACAGAGACTTAATAAATGTTTATTAGATATATAAATGGAAAACAAATATAGAAACTAGTTAATGTCAGTGTACAGAGGCTAGCAAAACCAATTGAAAAATGTCTTTGATCAAGTCCATTTCTTATTTTAAAAAAAAATGTGTATAACTCACTTTGGCCAGTGTTTCTAAGGTCCGATGAACTATGGCTACTGTGTGATAAGTTGGGGCAGAACAGAAAAAAAAAAAAAAAAGAAGAAATGCTTTTCATGCCTTCTGAGGCCCATCCTTGGAGAATAATATGAGTTTTTGAAAATATGAAGAATACCTTATTTTCATGTCAGAATAAACCTTTTTTTCTTTCTTATAAATTAAATGAGTACGTTTAATGACCATCTTAGAATTTAGCAGGGTTATTTGTTCTGACGACAGAGAAAATCTTTCTGGAGTTTCAAATTCCTTTAGGTGCTTAATATTATTTTTCCAAATAGAAGGACTCTCTTGCCTGACATGAAGATATTGTGAAGAGAACTATCACAGACGCAAGCACTGAGTGTGTCCCCAGGGAATTCCCATCCCATGGGTGTTAGCCTCGACTTTTACCATGTGGCAAATGAGCTGTCTGGTCACCCCAACCGCCAAGAGCTCTGGTCCCCTCAACACACAGGAGCCCTCTGTGACAATCTGACTCCATTCGTTTCCCAGAATGTGTCGGAAGCGCTGTTTCTCCAGGTCTGCTAAGGAGCTCAAGGAAATGCCACAGATAAATATTGCTTCTGTGAGAAATTCATTTCTATCCCCTGGAAAGATCTTATGTTGATCTGTGGTAGAGCACGGTCTGTTTGTTTCCCTGTGGAAATGACTTGTGGCCATGGTAGCTCCAGGAACGTGGGGCACAGCCTTCGTGCTACACTTTCCTGACAGGTCAGTAATTAACTTGCATTGTTGTTGTTTGTCGACTCCACCACAGCAGCCATTTACTAAAATAACATTTTAATTTCAGTTTCCTTCCAGTTCACTTTCCTTTTTCTTTTTTTTCCCTGTGGCTTCTACATCTCTATTAAGTCTAATTTCCCCAGACCACTTCCATAAGCGGAGAGAGTGCAATAAAACTCAGTTTCAAAAAATGTCAAATATAATGAGAAAAGAACATCATAGTAAAGGAATTTGACCATAGCCATCCCATTGGGTAACATTGTCTTTGACTGGGCAGGTGTTATAGATAGGAAATGTGATAATAAGGCCTTGCATTTATTTAACTTAATTCAGGAAGCAGGGTGATAGTGTGCATTTACTGACAAAGTCTGGCAAGTCAGTTGCATGGATAAACTGTCATACAGTTATTGTCATTACCCGTGGGCATTCTAAATGGTGAAAATGACAAGTAAAATATATATTTTTAAGTAGAATAATTCCCAGACAAAATTGTGTGACAGGCAACTTTGATCTATTTTAGATCACGGTATCTTGTTGCCATCCTCTCATCCCCTGGGTACCTTAGCCTTTTAGTCTCCATCTTATTGAGAGCAAAGCAACTGATTTACATTTCAAGTATTTTATTGTGAATTTACCCTGAAAAATAGACTTGTTAGGTCCCACATTTCTACAAAAATTATTGAAAACCCTGGGGGCAGACATAAGAACGCTTGCCTACCATGGAGTCCGGTACAAGTGCAATGGAGGATGGGACTGAGGACAATTGTAAGGCGAAGGTGACATTTGACCTTGATGTGGTATAAAAATGAGATCCAAAAGGCAGCGGAGGGATGTCCAGGGCAACACAGGCTGAGATCACCAGATTTAAGGAAAACAGGAGTGAACATTCACAACAAATGTTGGAATATGGGAGGTGGGAAAGCGAGGGAGAGTCAGGGCTGGATGAGGAGAATCTTGCCATTTCCAGTAAAGAATTTGGGTGTTGTCTTATAGAGCCCCGGAAACTTTGATGATTTGTTTCAGGCATAATCCCCTTCCCAAAGGATGTGATGAAAAGACACCCAGAGAAATGGATCCCTAGCCACTGAAGAACAGTAGCAGTCTCACAGGACGTCTCTTTTATTTAGCAATTAACTTCAAATCAGAATAAATATCATAGTATCTATTTGTAAACACTGATCTTATGATAAGAGCACCCAAGGAGTGATCTGGGAAAAAAAAATGCTCCAGAACTTCAGGAACCTCCTTTTCAACCTCAAGGTGCATGTTTAAGGCTTCTGGTCACCAATTAAATGAAGAGAAAGGTGAAGACTTTACAGGAAGGAAAAAATGAAGCACTTAAGGAAGCGATATCAAAGGGTACAATCATATCTTACTAAGGACATAGAGGAAAAATAAAGCAAAGATTAGTAGAACTGCTTCTGAATTTCCCTCCGGTGATCAGGTAAGTAGTACAAAATTGAAAAGCAAATAGGAATAAAATGCCTGTGCTATTGTAATTATGTTTAGGCAGCATAAGAAATTTTATGAAATGGCAATCTCCTTTGATACACAGGAGAACTATAAGGGGCATAAGTAATACAATCCTCCCTCTGTTTCCTCTGTCAGTTTTGACCTAATCCAGCAAGAAATGCTGAGCCATTTTCCGCCTCTTGCGTACAAGTATCAGTTAAGGGAAAACAGGGTGACTATCTTAGGGCACTGGATGATGAAATGTCACTTAAGGAGAAAACATTGGCTGTACAACAAGTGGCTCAGCAGCCACAGTGTTAGGAAACACTGACAAAACAAGCAGTCTCAGACACTCTCTGGACGGGACCCGTTCTCTGATCTTTGCTGGAAGAGTACCAAGGGCAAAAAGTACATTTCAACCCGTGATTGCTCGTTTCCTGGGATTTCATGTTCCATAGCATTGGCTTCCTAAAGGATGTGACTCAGTTGCAAAGCTCTTTCATCAAGCCGATTAAATCTAATCATGCAATGATTTCAGTACACCAGGATACCTCTATCTCTACCTTGGCCAGCCCAGGTTAAAATATGGGGAAGCTGCATACTGCATAATTAGTGATTGACAGTAATTAACAGGAGCCAGTAATTGACAGTAGTCAAATAGGGCTGACATTTGTTTTATTTAGCAAATTTGTTATTGTATCCGATTAGTCTTTCCCTAATGCTCCTGTCTTCAAAATCTGGATTGATTGGATAGGATTTCAGTGCCAAGGGGACATGTCTGAAAATGAGACAGTAATGCCATAGTCCATTGTCGTGACAATGTCACCATTAAATTAAAATATTTCAGTATGTTTCCTTTAATGCATTTAAAAATCAGTTTCTCACTCAGTTGTGTATGCACAAAATACATTTTAAATAGTGTGTGTGTGTGTGTGTGTGTGTGTGTGCCCGTGCTTGTGTATAAATCACAACGGATTGTCACAAACTGAACACACTCGTGTAACCACACCCAAACTGAGAAACTCGACAGTCTCAGCATTCCAGGAGCCCCTGAAGCTCCCTTCCAGTCACTCTCCACCCACCCCACTAAAAATAATCACTATTCTGTCTTCTTAGTTTTGCCTGTTTTTAAAATTAATCTAAATGGAAAACCTAGAGTATGTACTTTTTATTGCTGAGCTTATTTCATTCCAACGTTTATTTGTGTGGCTGATTGCTATGTAATATTCTTCTGTGAAGTGCTTATAAAAAACTTTTGTTAGTTCTTTTAGGTTCTTTGTCCTTTTCCTGATTTGTAGAGGTTATTTTTATATTCTGGATACAAGCCATTTTTTAAATATATATGTCACAGTAATGATCGTTTCCCACTTGTGGGTTACTTTTTACTCAATGGAATCTTTTCATCAATAGACATTCTTAATTTTAGTATAGTCCACTTTATCATTTATTTCCTTTTAGGATTAGTGATTTTTTTTTTGTCCTCTTAAGAAATCCTTGCCTGATCCAAGACCACAAAGACTATTCCTGTATTTTCCTCTAAAAAGATTTGTTGTTTCAACTTTTATTTTTATAAATGTGATTCTGGGGCACCTGGGTGGCTCAGTTCATTAAGCGCCTGCCTTTGGCTCAGGTCATGATCCCAGGGTCCTGGGATCGAGCCCCGCATTGGGCTCCCTGCTCAGCGGGAAGCCTGCTTCTCCCTCTCCCACTCCCCCTGCTTGTGTTCCCTCTCTCGCTGTCTCTCTCTCTGTGAAATAAATAAATAAAATCTTAAAAAAAAAAGAAATGTGATTCTTCTGGAAATAATTTCTGTGTTTGCTGTGAGATAAGGGTATCTTTTATAGAGATAATTCATATATATTTCTCATATATATATATTTCTTTTAATTAGAAAGACCTGTCATCTCTCATGGTTTACTGAGGTGAGAAAGGACCAGGATCTGCCTCTTCATCTGAAGTGAACAGATACTGGAGAGCTCTCCTATCCACAAACATTGACAAGAGGGGCAGTTGTGTCCAACAATCACATATATCAAGAAACACTGGCAATTGGAGATCCAAGTTGAATAGAAAGATTTATCAGACAGGTGGGAAAAAACAACCACTGGTAACTGGAGAAGGTGAATACTCAAGTTCAGATTTGCAGACTGTTATCAACTAGGAGGTTTGCTATTAAGTGTCAGAGTTCTGATGACTGGGTATTTGTTCAGACCTATCTCAATTATCCAGAAGGGGGACTGGCAGTAGAGAAGTAGGACCTCAATCTTAGCAAGAGAATGAGTCCATGAATGACCAGGTTACCAGCAGAAGTTGTGGTTGAAGACAAAGCAAATGTCTCATGAGAAACGGCATGACTTGCCGAAGGACTGCGACTGGTAAGTAAGGGGAAACACACCCGATGTATGCATCACAAGTGCAGACCAAAGCCATGATCACTTGTTATAGTTTAATATTGAACTCACCAAACTAGTGAGGAGTAAGAAAGCTATAGAGCGGTGATTCTCAAGTGTCAATATGAGAAGCTTCATAAACACGCAGATTGTACTACTCTCTCGTCCAGCAACACTGAAGAGGGGCCCGAGAAACTAAATGTTTGGCCTTCACCCCGGTGACTGAGATGCACACTGAACTTTGCTGACAAACAGATCTCTAGAATTACATAAAACTCTTCTTTTTTAATTTTATATCTGTGTTGTTCTAAAATTATTACTAATTACTATAGTATCTTCCTATTTTTAAATCCCATTGCTACTCGGTTCATATTTGCTAATATTGTTTCGATTAAGTTTTCTGGGAATGAATTTCACTTTGGAATTTGGTGGTGATTGGGGAAGTGACATTGATCATAGTTGGGAAAAGTGAGAGGAGAAGTGACTACATGGCTAAGTAGATAGATACGGAAAAATCAATTATTTTATGTAAAGGAAAAACCCAACAGGATCATACTACAGGCAATCTGGGTCTATTGTGAGTGTTTCAGCATGAGTGCTTTTTTTTTTTTTTAATGTTTATATCATGAATTTGGTAAGTGTGAGTACAACAACATCAATTTAAACATTTGGAAAACAGTTCTCTTGCTTGTAAAACATCAAAGGATGTTTGGTGTGAGAACAAACAAATTCCGCAAAACGTTGTTTTCACTCGAACTTAATCTGAAATCTTTGGGCAGTGAGGCTTCCTTTCATGAAGGCAAGAATATCAAAATGGCAAAAAATATTTACTAGTTCACATTATTTAAATTGAAAGTTTTTGGCTGAGTTTTTAAATTCTTGCCTTTGAATATCCTTTAATATGCCAAGTGTATTTATTATGTAAAATGTATCTTTTTCTTTTTAGGCTGAAAAGACTCTTTTGATGCCTTATCTCCTGAAGAACTTCAGGTGTGTTATCAGGAATCTCCATCCAGGAGTTGTTTGGGGGCTAGATCCCCGATTTAAACAAGGGGTGCTTCTCTTTCCTCAAAGTGGAATTCAAGGGCCTCACCGCAGGAGGTAGGAGGTGGGGGAGCTGGTTAGATATACTATCTATCCCACTAGGTTCCAGTTAATTGAGTGTTACTATAATTTGAAGTAGTATAGCCAAATGCCTATCTTAATTTAGGCTCCTCACAAAGCAAAATACAGAATTTGGGCTTGGCAGCATTGAAGTCAAAAGGAAATGCATAAAATATCTAGAATTTTAAAATGGCTATCAGGATTATCTATTTTATTTAAAAAGTATTCAACAGTTTTTTTTTTTTCCTTCTGTCCTCCCTTTATTCACTTACATTCTTTGTCCTAACTACTTCTGAGACTTAGTGATGCGGATCTATTCACAGACACCTTACATGATGAAATGAGTTATACAGCCACACCCATCCTACATTTCCTCATCTAGCACCCTGTGGATTTCACATGTGCATGTGTGTGCATGTGTTTAAACTGTTGTTACGATTATCTTCACCCCCTAAGGTATAAAATCTCTTTGATCTCCCCTAAAACAATGCACCCATGCAAGTGTACATGTTCTGGTCCATATCTTATATCATGTGACTTTGAAAATACCAGGCAAATTAAGGATGACTCTATTTGTTATTGCTTAGAAAGGTTAACCTTTGGAGACATCTTTTAATGGTTAAAAAATGCTTTGAGGAACATGAGCAATAGAACAACATCAGTTCTTTCAAGTTAGGAAAAGGAACGCACTCATGAAAGTTAGACAAGCAAAACAAGGGCCTCAATGAAAAATCCATACAAAAATGGATGGTGTTTTCATAGAATAATCTAATGTGCTAGTCTCTGAGCCTTTATTAAGATTTATTCTATATATGGAAGTTATCTGGAGGAGTCTAGTTCTTTCTAATCATGACACTCTGCTCCTGCTTTCTTAGGAGCAGCTATAAATTCAAGAAGAGGTGGAAAACCGGCAGACTGCCAACCAAATTCAACCCACAGACATATGTTGTTGGGCCTGAACAATGTTTTAAATGTTTTGAATCAGTTTCCAATTGAAAATCAGGATTTGTACTCAAAAAGAAAAAAACAGGTGCGGATCTGTGTGTCTTCCCTTGAAAAATCAGAAGATGTAGAAAACTGGTCAAGGATGTATAACAGTTTGCTGGGGGTGGGCAGCTTCTACATCCTGTAAACAGGGCAAGTTCTCTCTGTTCCGGAGGTTCTCTCCCATAGATATCCTGACTGGTCTGTGGGCCTCTGTGGTGCCAGTCACCTCCGGGGGTATTGCTCCTCTGATGTTCGCATACAGCTCTTTCTGCTGCATGCTGAATCGGTATCATTTTCTATATTTTATTATTTTTCAGTCCAAGCCGGTAGAATTAGAAGTGGAGAACAAAACCAAGAGACTGTATCTGTACCACTGGTTTAGAAAGAGGTTCCTCAGAGATGAATATTACCTCATTTATTTGTATAGCTTTTTCAGCATCATCTCACATTATCAAGAGTAGGATACTGTGCTAGGTTCCTTGCTATTGCTTTTCTCCCCTCCCTGCTCTGACCTCCTTTATTGTTCCTATTACATTTTGGCAGATGATTATATCCGGACTTCTATTGTTTTCTGTTCTCTATTTGAGTTGTGTGTCTCTTCCGACCAAATTGGCTGTGGGTTCTTTAACATCAGACACTGTATTTGTCAGCATTGCTCTGTACTGTATGGAGAGCATTACAAGCATCTGGCATCTGCCTGAAATTCCCTGCCTTTAAGTCCCCCAGGACCATGAGCATCTCCAACAAATTCAGGTTGGCCACCATATTAGAATGATTGGGATTCCCAATCCCAAGCGTCACTGGATTCTTTTTGTTTGTTTGTTTTATTTTCCTACTTCCCCACATCAAAAGATGCCAAATGGACCTAGGGTACAGTGCACCACGGTCAGGGGAAGTCAGAACAATCACTGTATCTCGCCTTCCCCACCTTCCCAGCCTCAAATCCTACTGTCTACCCATCTGCTGTGCTGACCAGTCTCTAGTCCTCCTTTCAAGCTGATTTCTCACTCTGAAACTATGGCCCACTTGCTAATCCCCCTTCTTAGAGCTAGACTTCTGGCCTGTAGGATATAGAGCCAGTTCTCCAAGGACAACACCACTGCCACTGAGTATTTGGTCCGTCACTTCCCACGGCCACACCTGCTTTCATTAATCCACTGTCCTCACACTGACTGCTTTCAGAATTTGGACTGAGATCGATGGAGTCATTCAACCTCCGTACATAGTATCCTGAGCAGGATTCCCCAGGGAGAAAACAAAACAAAACAGTTCTCATTCTTCTCTAACTGGATCAGCAACCTAGACCCTGGACCTTCTAATTTTCTTTCTTATTTTTCCTTTCCAGAATCACTTTGCTAGGAGTCCAGCATATCTGCCTCATGAACCATTTATGTCACCGCCTTACCACCCTAGGAAAAATTAGATATAAAATAAAAATAGATGAGGAAAATTCTACTTTTTTCCTCTCTCCTTATTTGTAGTTTTTCTTTGCTTCATTTTAATTTCAAGTCCAAGAGTCAATGGTTCTCTAACACTTTTTAAATTGTTCTATGTGGGGACACCTAAGTGGTTCAGTTGGTAAAGCGTCTGCCTTAGGCTCAGGTCATGAACCCTGGCGTCCTGGGATTGAGCCCCGCATCAGGCTGCCCCTGCTCAGCAGGGAGCCTGCTTCTCTCTCTTTGCCTGCCGTGCTCCCTCTGTTTGTGTTCTCTGTCTCTTTCTCTCTGACAAATAGGTAAATAAAATCTTTAAAAAATAAAAATAAATAAATAAATTGTTCTGTGTGGGCAACCCTCTGAGGTCCCCTCCGTCTTTGGGAGCTTTGTACTATTGCCCAATAAACTTTGCTGCTTAAATAAATAAATAAATAAATAAATAAATTGCTCTGTGTGATGGATTAATTCTTCAAAATTAAAGGGTATTTTCAGTGAAGACACATTTTGAGCTGCTTGAAAGAAAATTTCCATATCAACCAAAAATTGGGAAATAAACAAGGAAAGAGTCTTCTTTCTTCTCTTCCACATGGCTATACTATATTCCCCCACACAGCTGTATTGAGGAAATGAAACTAATGGCAAGAAATTGCTCTTGATGAGTTTCGTAATGTTATCACAATACTTAGAATTGAAATAAACCAGAATTATCCTGCCATGATTTTTATATCATAATGAAGGAAAAATATGGTCACCATTTGATTCTAGACAACCTGATAAAACCATTACTACTACAGCTACTATTCACACTACATTTAACCTTTTTAAAGCAATTATTTTGTACCACAAGCTAGGCAAAGTTCTTTATGTAGGTTATTTTCTTTTTTATCTTGTGAGGAAACTCCCCATTTTATAGATGAGGGAACTCAGTCTTCAAGAGATTAAGTAACTTGCACAAAATACCATAGATGATATGTAGCAAGTGGTGAAGCCCAGAGATTTCAGACAGGCACCAAATGCCAGGTTGTAGGACCATTCATTCTCCTCTCTCCATCCAATCAATTGACCAAATTCTGTTCCAGAACTTTTTTTATTCCTTACAGTGATAATAAAATATTAAGAGCACAGGCTCAGAAATCATGAAACACTTAGGAAAAATGTTCTTGACATGTCCGGAAACAATTCAATTTTTCTATATTTCATTGTCTTCTATCAAATCTATGAAAAGCTCTTGTTTTTCTTACTAACTTGCTGAATGATCACATAAAATAATGTATGTAAAACCACTTTTAAAACTCTAAATAGAATATAAATAGTTAATAGATATTCTTATTTGTGTTAATTAACTTGAACAGAACCATCACCCTGATGACATAAAGTGAATCTGAAATAGGCAAAGTGAAGGAGTAAGAGAAACAGGAGAATGAAAGCAAGTAAGACCCTTTTGGCCATAGTCTAGACAAGACTTAATGGATGACCAAGTTAGTAACTGTGACGATAAGTGAAATGGAGAGAAGGAAATGGATGCCCCTAAAACATGGCAACTGATTGGATGTATGGAATAAGCAGTATCCAGGAGTCCATAGAGATTCCAAGCTTACTTGTATAGGTGACTTCAGGAATAGGGACACCTTAACTGAAGTTAGCAGGAGAAAGAGAAGGATTCTGTGGGGAGATTAGGGGCTAACTTGAGACATAATCCGTTTGAACTACTGTTGGGATTCCATGGAATGGCATCAAGTGACAACTGAAAATGAGGAACAATATTGGGAGAAAAGCCAAGAGCAAAGATAGAAATTTAAGGACTATATTTGAGGAAGTTTATTTATTTATTTATTTTCATTCATTCATTCATTCATTTAATTTCAGGCCAGGTAACTAGAAAAAATTTAAATGTTCTGGCGACCATATTACAGGAGAAAAACGAAGTGGGTGACATTAACTTTAAAAATATATTTTATTTAATTCAATATGTTAAAATTTTGTAATTTCAGCATATAATCAATGTAAAACTATTAACATTCTTTTTATTTGTACTACGTCTTCAAAATCTGGTTATTTTATACTCAATTTAGACAAGGCACATTTCAAATACTGAATAACCATTTGTGGCCAGTTGCTTTCATAATCGACAGCAGGGTCTAAGAAAGTATTTGGGGGATTTGCGGGCTGAGAGACATAGGTTTACAGGAAAAAGAAAAGAGAAATAGAAAAGGCACCTGCAGTATGACAGAAATGGAGACGAAAAATGTTTTCTTCCTCACATGTTGTATAACATTTCTACAGAAGGCAATATATGCAGCAAACAAGAAAAAGGTCTTCCACAGATGGTATCGTTTTAGACAGCAAACAAAGCAGGATCCTTTTAGACACTTTCAGACTTTAGGGCCTCACGAATGAAGTCCAGCATTGCTTAACTGCTGACACTTAAATGGCTTAGAAATAGTTAGCATGGCATAGTGAAAATAACATGGATTTTGTCTACTCATGGATTTAACCCAGATATGCCTCTAAATCATGACACACTGTATCAGATAGCTCTGTAAATTTGGGCACTTAGCCACTTACCTTTAACTTCTTTATCTTTAAAATGGGAGTACTAACTTCTTGACATGATTTTTGTGGCTATCAGATACTATTAGGTAGGCAAAACACCTAATATATAACATGCATTATACATAATACCGTAATCATAGCTATGATGCTCATTATTAACAATGCCACTCTAATTTATATTGATGAATGTCTCACGTTAATGTAAGCATCTTGAGAATGAGAAAACACTGTCTATATTTTGTAACACCATAGTGCCTACCACAGTGTTGGAGACACCACTAGGGTAATCAACACTCATTTTTCTCCTGTATTCCACTTAAGACAACCATCCTGGTATGAATAGGTAACAGTACATGGAAGCTCAGATTACTTGATTTCCTAGTGCCTTTAGCAGAACGATAAATAAGAGTTCCATTGCTCAGACTCTAGCCCTTCCATTCTAATATAAAATTAACTAATGCCAAAAGATAAATTAGCAGAAACAAAATTTCCCTTGACTCAGCACCCAAATTCCTGAGCATTCTACCTTTCAGAGCTCCTTTAAACAGAGATATCATTTAACTCTAAGTTCAGCATTACACCAGTAGAGACTAGAAAATGTTCTCTACATTTTTAAGAAATTAATTTAAAGTAAACATAAAAGTAATGGTTTTAGTAAAATAGCTTAAAATTTAAATGCTTAAAGATGATTGGTGTTTTCCTTCAGTTTATGGCAATATGTTTTCAGATGGTGGATCATTTCTTCTGAGTTTCAGAAAGGCACTGTAGTATATAATGAATCCAAGCTTTCTTTTTTATTATTATTATGTTCAGCTAGCCACTGTATAGTACATCATTAGTTTTTGATGTAGTGAATCCAGCCTTTCAATCCAACATTTCATCACTGCGAGGTTACTCAAAACATACCCGTCATGTGTCATTTGTTTAAAATATGTTTCCAGCTTTTCCCCCTAAATTTATCCTATTTTTTTCAGACCCAGGGAAGCCACAAATCTCCAGAAAGCCTTTTCTGACTCTACAGTCCAGAGTCAACTTTTATATCATTTATTCTTTCACTAATCAAATATTCACTGAGTGTTTTTCATATGCTTACCATGTTCTACTCTCTAGATATTCAGTAGCAAATAGACAAGGTCAATATGCTCATAGATGATTCAGTCTAAGTTGAAAATAGCCACTAAGCAAGTGGACAAAAAAATAATAATAATTCCCTACATCCAAAATGCTGTTTAGAAAAATGAAAGCAAAGTAATGAGAAAGAGAGGGCCTTACAAGTCATAAAAGGAGACTGAATTAATTTGAAATATAATAGAAAGTCATTTAGAATTTTTTTTTTACTGGGAAAGTTGTAGGATTAAATCTTAAGAAGTCACTCTGGCTACTTCTTGGGAGATAACTATGGTATGAAAAATAGAAGCAGGGAGATGAGTCAAGAAGATTCTGTATTATCAGCGGTAGAAGTGGTAATAAGTAACTGAATTTGGGATATTTCAATATACATTTTACCCCTTGCTTAATGTCTAATTCATTCTTCCTAAGAGAAAAGCTGTTAAATAAAATCCCAAGATATACAACCAACATTTACAAATACAAAAATATATGAATAGATAAAATAAATCTGCTTACATAATAGCAATAATTTGATAAAAAACAAAGTGTATATAAGATGTAATATAGAAATGTTTCTTTTATTTATTAAATTTCATTTTTTTCTGCATCATTTCCTCTACCAATGTTTTCAATGTTTGTGAGACTTATGTTTTTCTTGCCCACAGAGTGTACTTAATAATCAATTATAGCACAGAAAAACATCTTTAGGGTCACAAAAAAACCTATATGGAAGGTTCTAGAAGTTGCCACCTCTTCAACCTTCTTGAGTTCATTCAAACATGTGCAAACCAAAATTGCTCCATATGTTTTGTATGATTTTTTTCTTACTTGAAAGTAGAAAGTGAATCAGGGAGTGCAGTTTTATCAAAAATTTGATGTTACTACATGCCACAAATTGTAGTGTATTCATTTAGCAGGTTTTTTTTTTTTGAGGAAAAGTCATTACACCAACCAACAAACAAAAAATTAACAAAAAATAATGAACCATTAGTTTGAAAAAAATACATAACTTTTCAAGAGCCACTATTGAGAAAAGTTAAGTAAACAGGATAATGAGATCTAAGTCAGTATTTTGCAGGCTCTGCTTATTGCTGATGAATTGAATGTGGTTTGGGGTAGGAAATGTGTGGGTAAGAGTATAACTGATGTTAATTCTAGTTTATTGTCCTCAACAGATAGATGAATGGTGGTGCCATTAACTGAGATGGATGAAAATAAGGAAGAAACAAGTTGGGTTGGGGGCAAGCAGGGAGTAAGTAAGAGGTTAGTTTTGAACATACTTACTTTGATAACTCGATGAGACATTCAAGTGAAGATGATGAGTAGCCAGTTGCACTTATAATGCTAAGAAAAAGTTCCAATCTTGAGATCTAACTAGAATACAGATCATATTTAAACTCATGGCACTGCAAGACATTTGCCTAGGAATAAACTTAGAAGACAAGAGCTAGGGCTAAAAAAGATAGAAATCTGAAGACTGAGTGCAAGGCATTCCAATATTTAGAGTTGAATGATGAAGAAGATTTATCAAAGAAGACAGAGAAAGAGCATCCAATTAGTTTGGTGAAAAACTGAAAGCATGAAATATCCCAGGAGTCAAAGGAAGAGAGAAGTTTAAGAGGGCAGGAATGTTCAATTGCATCAAATGCAGCTCACATAGTAGATAATATGAAGACACGTAAATGACCACTGGATTTGGCAAAATGAGTCTGGGACTCTGAGAATAAAATGTTCTGGGATATTTCTATAGCGTTGCATTTATACATATAGATTTAAACTTAAATTCTTGTGTTTGTGCACTAAACTACCTAAAAAGTTTTCACTGGCTAGATAGCACATTGATTCTTTGTGTCCCCAATAATTCCTAGCATAACACAGTGTACTTAGAGTTCAAAATTATTTACGGAATTGAATTGAATTGGGCTGATGCTCACCAAAAGAGAAAATCAATTTTAAACCCACAGTAGTATTGTGTGTAATCGACAAGGCCAATTTTAAAAATAAGATTTTCTGCTTATTCTTTGGCATTCCATAAATATTCCGTCTCATTAGATGAGCTTTCCTACAATTTCAGAGACGGGAACCATGAAGCGTATATTTCCTCAACTTTGTCTCCTCAGCGCATCTTTATATCCCATCATCCACATACACACTCATTAAAGTGCTCTCCCTTTGGTTTCAGGTTAACTTATCTGTTAACTTACCTGCTTGATTACAAGTAGTGATTACACCCAACTGTCTTAGTCTCCAACACCTTGTCAGGTTTCTGGATATATTCCCTTTGTTTCCTTCATTTCCATTTCTTTTCTCTTCTCCTTCACTTCAACATTCATGTTTCATCCCTTTTTTAGCTACTACTTATTTCAAGACTTATAAAAAGAGTATTTTACATAGGCTTTCCCCAATTTCTTACTTCTTTGACATCTCCTTCTAAGGCTTGAACTTCATTAATGCTTTTGGTCCTCAATTATACAATTGAGAAAGAATACATTATCTTATTAAGAAAAATAAGTAGGGGCACCTGGGTAGCTCAGTTGGTTAAGTGTCCAGCTCTTGGTTTCAGCTCAGGTCATGATCTCAGGGTCCTGAGATCAAGCCCCAAGCCAAGCATAGAGCCTGTTTGTCCCTCTCCCTCTGCTCCTCCCCCTCTCTCTTTCTCTCTCTCTCTCTCATAAATAAAATCTTTAAAAAAAAAAGAAGAAAAACAAGTAGAACTTTAATCTTTTAAAAACAAGCTCAATCTCAATCATAATAACAGAAATACCAGTAAAACTATACTGAGATACAATTTTCTACCCATTAGCAAAACCTGAAAAGTTCAGAAACACAATCCATTGGAAAAGCTACAGATCTTCTACCAGCATTCTAAGTGCTGGTGGAAGTTCAAAAGTTTACAACTAACCTGAAGTTAGTATGGCCATAACTATCAAAATTATTTTGTCTCTTGGCTTATAAATAAACAGTATCCTTGAAAATTCATCCCACAGATGTATTTTAAAACACACACAATTTCATTAACACATTCATTGCATTAGAAAAAATTGAAGACACCCATGACTCTTTTAATAAATTGTGATATATCCACCCAGTGAAATACTGAGAGAATACTGAGAGAGAGAGAGAGAGAATTGAACAGTTTCTTATTTTTACTGTGGGAATATCTCTAAGATATTACTAAAAGAAAAAAAAGCAAAGTGGCGAGGTGTGTATAATATGCTACCTTTAATATAATAGAGGAGGGTTTATGCACATACATTATATATATATGCACATTTGCAACTGTAAAAGGTTTTAAAAGAAATAACTATGAAAAGTGGTTGCCTGTTGGGTTAAGGTAGGTGTGAATAGAGGTATATAGAAATGGGAATGTAAGAAAGATTTTTTTCTATAATTTTTATATTTAGGTTTTGATTTGAACCATCTTGCTGCATCACCTATTCTTAAATTCAAAACAAAGAAAACAAACAAAAAACAAAAATACTCCGTAAAGTAAAAAAAAAAAAAAATCATTATAACCACAGCCTAAGGACCTCAAGGCACCTGGGGAGGGGAGCCAGCACTTGATGTTACAGGAATATCTACCTTCACTGACTGCAACAATTTCTGCAAACTGAAGAGTATGCCACCAACAGGGAGATATATGGAAGAAACAAATAAATCCCGATGCTGGATAGCCCATGCAGAAGCAAAACGTGGACATCCTATTATGTATTTCCCCTGCTAAGCAGTACTGTTGTTACTTATAACCTTTCATCATAATCTGCTAGGCAGGTCCACTCTACTAGGGTCTCAAATAGGCTTTCTGGCCTTACCTCCCACTACTATACTTGTAGCTAACAAAACTAGACAACTCATTCTTCCTTGGAAATTCTCTGACATTTTTGCCTGGACATATCTCCTTTCTGTTCTCTGGAATGTTTCTCAAATCCCAAATCCTAGCTCTCTCTGAAAACTACTACAAGTCTTTTCTCCCAAACTGTCCTGATTTCTCTGATAGGATATAATCAAATGATATAACACCTGGAAATTCTCTAATTTATTGCCTGGCACTTAGGAACACAAAATGTTTCACGAATTTCTGAATCCTCGTATGGTACTGGACAAATTTTACTTGTATTATAAATATTAATATAACAATCATACTAGATTATAAACTTCCAGAAGAAAAATATTGAGACAGGTGTTCATATATGAGGTAGCTCTTGAAAAATACTTTAAAATTCAGTTTAATTGAAACACTTGCTTCATTCAGACCTACCTTTAAACTGATACTGTATTTCTGTCTGATTATAAAGTTCGGAGAAATTTTTATTTTATAATTTGAATAAGCACTGTTTTTAAATGTGACCATATGTGGCTGTGTAGGAGAGTTCTGTGGCTTTTACCCATAAGAAATAAAGCCACCTTTCCTCTGGAGAAAGCAGTTTCATTTCTACGTGGAGACACCTCTGTTCAGCTAAGAGTACACGTGTTGCAGGCTCAGGCGGTTCCTCCATGCAAGAGAAGGCCTGTGACCCAATCCAGTCAGTCACTCATGGTGTTTGTGTCTTAGAGTTAATGATTAGCTCTACCATGGTCATGTGACAAAATTCGGTCCAATCAGATCTCAGTCTGAGACCTTTACTGTGGTGATAGGGAAAAGCCAACCTTCTGCAACAGAGTCTGAAAAGGTCAAATGTAAACCTGAAGCTTTCTTGTCAACTCTGTGAGCTTCCATCAGAGAGGGCTTATAGCACAGTGGGGAAAAAAAAAAAAGCTAGGTAATGAAGAAAATATAACCCAATCTTAATCCTGTGTGAGCTCCTGGATTCTACTATGCCTGACTTTGCTTTCCTTGGGTTTTTCAGTTATGCAAATTAATGCCTATCTTTATTGCCTAAACTAATTCAACTCATTTTCTATCATTTGAAAACAAAGGCATTTTGCCAACTCTAAACTGAAATTTAGAATACTTATCAGTATATTTTAAAGTCTAACTCTATAACATGTATTATGCAATGCAAAAAAAAATATGCTTCTGGTACCCAAAGATTTAAATTCAGAGTATTAAATTATGTAAAAAATGCATGTATATTAAACAATGAATTTTGTTAAATAATTTCTAAGTGTATGGAAATATTAAAATAGTGTTAAGGCATAGTGCAATTAATTTTCATCCACTACAAGAATGGTGTATATTTATACAGGAATATCTTAGAGAAATGGACACATGTCTAGGGACCCTTCGTATAAGACACTTTGTGTTTAAATACCATAGCAGGACCAATGGTTAATGAAACACTCTTCCTGCCCCAAATATTCCCCCCCAACTATTTGCTATGGTATCATTCTCTTCACTTGACCGAAGTCCTCAACATGTAGCTGTTCCTTTGGATCTGTCTGCTGAGAGACCTTATTAAAACTATACCAGGGAGGGGAGGCCTGGTTAAGAAGTAAAAAGAAACTAAGCTCTGCAGCCTTCTCCTGTGAACATGGATTATTTTTATCAGACGCTCTAAGTTCCGGGAAATAAATGAGTAAGTTTTAAGGACAATGGGAATGGGATGGAAGGACCCAAGTGGGGTCTGTCCTTCTAGGTACCAAGGCTGCGAGACCCTAAGTTAGGGACAGAGCAGGCCACTCCAAAACAAAGCATTCCAAAAGAATAAGAGGAGGAATATCAAAAGAAAAGAATCTCCTTTCTGAATTTTGCTGAATGCTGGCCCCAAGTGGAAAAGCATGATATACTTTTAATAAATCAGTTTTGAAATTACTTTCCAAATGAGATTCTCTGCATTGTTTCATTTCACCAAAATTTGTTTCTTATTTATTCACTTAAAATATATAAAGGTATAATAACCTATAGTATCTTATTTGTACTTGACTCTCTCTAAGATTTGGTCTGTGTATTCAAGAGATAATGCAGTACTTGTTTTTACAAACCATTCTGAGAGTATCTTAGTTTTTATGTCTGTCATCTCTAATTGTTGCTCTTTATAAATCCACACCAAGCCACGTAATTCATTCTTAATTTTAGACATACCTCATAAGATATTTATACTTTAATTGGACAGTTTCTGCAAGAAACAATCATTTAACAAGGAATTTGGCTTTTAAAAATATGAAATGGTTTAAAAAACTACAGTGGACCTTTTTTCAGTGCCAAATGCTTATGTGGATAGTCACTCTTGCTAATGTGTAAGTACTACATATGTTTATTCATGTGATCTTCTTTTATAAGGAAATGAAATAAAGTAATAACATATCAACCAAAACTATCTGAATTATACAGCTTCTGTAGATGCAGAGGTTCAGAACCACAATATTGAAGACAGATTTAAATAATGCTTTCCATTGTGTGGAAATGTAACCAATTGAAAAGCTAATCAGAATATCAAAGCAAATGCATATTACCAGGGTTTCCCTACAGTCTAACAATAAAACATGTATTGAACATCAAGTCCTAATCTCTTTTTTTTTGTGATCATTTTAATAGTCAACAAGTAGCTAGCCTCAGTATTGACAACTGAAGAGGTCTTAAAATAGAGTGTACTAGTATGCCGAATAATTTCCTACTAAATTGACCATATCAAAAAACATTTATATGTGTCTTTCAATAAAAGATAATAAAAGAAAAGAATTGTTGCCACTTATCAACCCTGTAACCATTTTTTAATAACACAAAAAAATCGGTGTTATGGGGCCATCACTTCCCCCATTCAACAGCACAATAAAAATAATATTAGGGAAGAGTGGATCATATCTGGAGCTCTTATTAAAATTCTTTCAAAAATCTACACTCAGATTTATTTTAGGTATTTGTCTCTGAGATTAGCAGTACTTTATATTTTTTTGTACATATGTTACAGAACACAAAGACATTTTGTAAAAGCAAGAAGTCAGTATAAAAGAAAAGTTCTCGTCACTTTATGGTTAACGAATCCTTTCATTTCTAAGGTTATTATTTTGGAAAATCTCAAAGAAGGAAAATTATATAATTATATAAATACCAAAAATATATCTCTAATTTGCCCCTTCTCCCAAAACTAACCTTCGATAAAGTCAGCTATGTCTTCTTTTTTTAACAGAAAGTTTTGCTTATGAAATAGAAACTAACCTTTCTCTCACCTTATATCTTAAATACAATTTAGGGAAAAAGAATTAAAATACTCAAGTGTCATAATAGAGAGCTTTCTTTTGCATTTTAAAACTGTCCTGCTTTTTAATAGCTCTTTAATAAACTACACATTTAATAAACTACACCTTTTCAAGGGTTTCTAATGCTATCTTAACACAACACTTTATAGTGGAAATTTTTCACGTTGCAATTCAGATGTTATTTCTTGTTGTTACAAAGTGCCTTTTTAATCTTTCATTATCTGGATCCTGAATAGTACACATTTTTGTAAAACTATCAGTTAAAGATGCAAGGTCCCGTATTTTCTGTAGTAGTTATTTTTAAAAGTATGTCCAAACTAAAACTATACCTTAATCTGTCTTTAACATTTTAGTATAAAATCTTAGCAAATGATCCTAGTGTAATTTCTCTTAAAGGACTTTTGAATTTGACAGTTGCAAATATGAAAAGAATAGTCTTTCTCCGCCAAAAGAAACAAACAGGTGTTTTAACCACAGGTGAAAACATGTTTTTGTAGAAATATTTGTATGTTCACGCAAAAGCGTAGGACACGGCCGAACATTTTCAAGCTTAAATTTCCTGTTCAATATGAAGTTAAAATTCACTTACCTTTTCTCGGTGATCACTTGTTACTGAAACTGCCATCAACTTCCAACTGTTAATGACTTTTTCAACAAAAACGGAAAACAGTAAAGTCAAGTCACATGTCGTAAGAGTAGGCCTATGTTGGATGCTGCTTAATTTCAGTACTGGAGGAAAAAAAAAAAGGCAGGGGGTGGGGGTGAGTACAAAAACTTTAAAATAAAACCACTTCCTGCATAGATACAGTTAACCACACACATCACATCATTACTCGATTTGAAGAAATTGCCTTATTGTATAATAAGAATATTGTTATTTTTCAGTATGCTTTTCAATGTTCAAACATTACTACATTTCTATAGGTTTCATCAATTCTGATTTAATGGGCGTAAATGCGTGGTTAAAAAATGTAGCAGGGGGAGGGGCAGCAGGGAAGCATTAAGGGAACTTCCTCTTTCTCTGCCTTCTAGCAAGAACTTAAAGCCTAGGTGTCTGCAGTCCGCAGTCGGTGTGGGCATGCTCACATACCATTGGGAGGCTCTGCTTACTGATTTGGGAAGCCAAGAAGCCACTTCCAATTCACAGAGCTGATACTTGTGTCTCACTCACGGATGGACCAACCAAGCGGTGCCCTGGTTCCTAAGTCTAAGGGCTTGGGCAGGTTGCTAATGAACTTGAGAGCATGCAGCAGCCCAGGGCCCTGATGCCACCTGGAGGAGAGAAGGCTGCTTATGTAGCACATGCTGTGACACTTGCTCTGGGGGTAGCTTTCACACTGGGGTGGCAGTTTCCTAAGCAGCTCTGAAATCTGCTGACGAGCTTTTACTCTGGCTGAATGATCCTTTGTGTGGTCTGATTTCAGAAGAAAAATAAAATAAAAGATGCAAAGGGTGTCATTTTTGGCAAGCTGCTACGTGCTCATCTGTGTCAGACTTCAACCAGTCCAAGACATATTTTGGGGGGAGGGGGCTCTCAACAGCAACAGTATAGGATGTGCATCTTTATTGAACCATGGAGTTCAAGAAATAAGCTCCTGAATGTCCAGGCTTGGCTGGTTTTGTGAGATTTGCAGGAGTTTCACAAAAGGAAAAGTTCCCCTTCCAAATATATGAGAAAGTTAAATCACAATCTCTTGTCATACAAACCAATTAGACTAGAAATCTGTGTAATAGCTCTCGGTGGTGTGGAATGTTTGGCACACATAAAGACAATCTTTAAAAAAAATATTTGGTATATATAGCCCAAGAGAAGGATGGCATGTCCCTTGCAAGTTAATCTAGTTTCTCCAGGACTCTCCTTTTCAAAATTATATTTCAGATTGACCCACGATGCCACTATCGATGGTCATTCTGGGATGCACCTTTTTAAGTGTGTAGAGCCCTGAAGGTTTGTACTCAATATTGTCCTTAACACTGAGGAAAAAGTGGAAAGAACGTGATACTGAAAGTGAGGAAATCAGAATTCAGGCCTCAATTCTGACACTGCTATTAATTTAACCTTGGCCAAGCCACTTACATTCTCTGAGATTCAGGTTATTTTTGAGATAATGGAACACGCAAATGAAAACCATCTATCTGCCAGAATAAAAGCGTTGGTTCACAAACTTGGGGGCTTCCCAGTGAAATCTGAAACTGGCTTCCGTACACGGAAGCCAAGGAGAGACCAAAGAGGCAGCCCCTCCAGATTGGTAGGTTGCAGGTTTAATAAGCCAGGGAACTTACGTACAAGGCCGGTCTTGGGCCGTCACAGGACAAGTAGATCTCCGCACCAGAATCTCAAAAGTTTTACGTAGAGGCCTTACCGGGGTTCATCACATAATCCCTCCAGATCGTCTCAACAACGCATTGCTCTCTCGAAGCTGCATCCTTGGAAAGCTCCCACCGTGCGAGCTGTAGGAACCATGGGCAGAATGTACATTTCAAGGGCAGAGGAGGGGATGAGGAGCCTCTGATTGCCGAGGTGTGGCTCATGGGTCAACCTGCGGTCAAGTCCTCTCGATGACCTCCTCCGACATTCTTTTTCTCCTGACTGGCTCTTAAAATCTTTATGCCCCTCTCTTTTATAACATGTGCTGAGGGGTCAGCAAGAAGTTTTATTAGCTGGGAGGTGGCTAGTCGGGTGGCTGGCTGGCTGAATGGGAGACAGATACCACAGCAACAACATAGAAACATACAAGAGAAAACATAGATTAAGATAATGATTTTTCAAATACATAACAATTTTTTTTGTTTTTTAACCGAGAGCCCCATGCTTTAAACCACGGATTTAAGTCCCTAGGCTGGGGTTCAGATCACCCAGAGTGTTCTCTGGTAGTTTAATGTGATGTAATAAAGATGATACAACAGCCGACTCATCAGGTATGAACATACAATGGCACAAGGCCCTCCTCTTGAGGCAATAGTGATGCTCCAGGTCATCTTATTTGGGAGCACAGCTTTTCTTCCTGGAGACATTTCAGGGTTGAGTAAAGACAAGTTTTGCTGCTATCATTTAAGTCTTGCTGGGAGGATTTAGGAGGGCCTTCTATGTGTCCTACAACATCTTGCAGACCCATGGAGGGGACAAAGGCAGTGGTTAAGTGATTGCTCCATTGGAAAACAAAAGGTGCCTTGAGAGGAAAGTGGGCTGTTTTTGTTACTGTGGGGTGGATTCTCGCCTGTGTCCAGGGAAAACCCAGAGTGTAGTGGCCCAACCACTCAGATGGAAGCCATGGCCAAAGGTTTGTGCCACATAACCACTGGGTCCCATTTGGTGCTACCCAATAAATACCGAAGAGGCCATACCGGTCAGTGCCAAACCAGCCTCTATTCTTTGATATGACAGAATAACTATATAGTTTCTGTGATATATATCCCTTATCTCTGGTGTGTTGGGGTTGTTCTGTTTAGCGTGATTTTTCTGTTCCCAGCGTAAGAGTTCCTTGGTGCTCAAATGTCTATAACCCAGGGGGAGTCACATGAACCCACCCCAATCTGGACACAGCTTCTCTAATCCCCTAATGGGGGCAGCACAGTTTATGCAACAACGGGGAAAAGCTTGGGTTAGGCCAGACTCAGTGTCCATATAAACCAAGGCATATTTAGAACCCTCACTCAAAGGGCAGAGACCAATATTATTGATTTGCCTCCTTCACGGGTTGGAAACTCTGGCCGATGATCCCAGACTTCTTTGGCAGTTGCCTTCAGCATCGTTTAGATCACACAGCACAAGCTGTCAATGTATTCCAAGGGCAATCGGGTATCCTTGGCCATATTCATCCCACCCAGATGCTATGATGGCTGTTCTTTCTATGCATCCAATCTATTTTATCTACTGAAGGGCTCATTGTTAGGGCTTGTGCCCGAGCTAGGGCCTCAGCTTCCTGATTGCCACAGGGTGTTAGTGCTTTATGTTCCCAGCTGTGGAAGACAGCGAGGGCTCCCCCAGGCTTTTGCAGGGGAACTGCAAATGCCTTTCCATATATCTTGACCCCAAAAGGGTTTATGCATGACCACCTATTCCTTGGCTTTCCATTGTTCAAGTCATGGGGTTAATCTCTTTAGAACAGCCCAACTGCCAGTGCAAAGGATTAACAACTAGGGTTCATGAGTGATCGCCAAGCAAACCACTCTGTTTAGCGCACTGTGTTTTTTCCTGTTTCCAGGCATCTGTATACTGGGCGTCGGTATATACTGGGCCTCTCTACAGGCCGCAGGGCCTGGCATAGGAATGGGGTGGGGGCATTTAGAGAATCTACATATTCTACAGGACCTAGTAGTACTCACATTTTTAGAGACAGTGGGCTGAGGACAGGATGCTCCTCTATTGCAAATAGGTTTGCCACTTAGTCAACCGGGGGTTTGAGCCATGGTAGAGGTGGATCGATGGAACATATTCTCAACCCACCCTGATAGGAAGGGAAGTTGTTACCATAATATATTGTTCCTTCATGAGAGGAGCACTGTGTACACTGTTAGGAGCTGTTGCTCTAGGGGGTAGATCAGCTTTCTGATCCTTTCCAGAACTAGGATCAAAATTCTAGAGGCACTCTCTCCTTCTGTCATCTCTGCTACAGTGCCCAACCCATACCTTCCAGAGTCATGGATATGTCTAATTTAAATGGTCAGAGCTTTAATTGACTTCTCTAGTATTTTTTGTCTTAGCAAAGGCAGCTTGCTCTTCTGATCCCCAGTCCCACATGTTCTCTTTCTTTACCAGGTGGTATAAGGGACAGAGGCACTGTGCCAGGTAGATGAACAAAAGTCCTCCAAATTCTCAAAATCCCTACAAGGTTTGTATCTCTTTTATGTTCCTAGTGGTTGGATAAGTTTCATCTTATCATAGCTTCTAGGACAATTCACATCTTACCCAACAAAATGATTCCCAACAACTTTATGGTGGTGCCTGTGCCTTGAATTTCCTGTTGGCTCAGTTCCTATCCTGTGCCTTGCAGATGCTCCAACAAAATCTGCAAAGTACCCTGTCGGAGAGGCAAGTCTTCACATGTTAATGTTATATTATTAATGTAATGGGCCCATTTCACTGAGGTGGGGAAGAATAGGGACAGATCTGTTGCCATCAGATCCCATACCTCTGGCTGGGCATGTAGCCTTGGGGAAGCACTGGAAAGGTCCATTGTTGCCTCTCCCATGTGAGGGCAAATTAATCTTGTGACTCAACAGCCAGGGATGTACTGAAGAGGAATTTGCTAAGTCTAGGACAACATGGAACACTTCTAGGACCATGAACAAAGATATCCAGGGTGGTAGCAATGGTGGGTACAGCAGAATTTGGGGTCGGGGCGCATTACCTTGTTTAATTCTCAGTAGTCCACGATCATCCACCATGAGCCATCTGGCTTTTTTACCAGCCATACTGGGCTGTTGAAGGCATTATGGGCAGGGCCCACCATGGATACCTCTTTCCTAAGACCCCCGTGGATGCCTCTTTCTTCCCTGGATGCGTCTTTTCCATCTCCTTGTTGGCTCAACCAACTCCTTGTTGGTTTGAAACCTAGGGAGTTCCTGGCTGAAATCTGAATCTGGCCCCAGTGAGCGGAGGGTGGGGAGAGGCCAAAGAAAGAGGCAGGCCATTCCAGATTGGTAGGTGACAGGCTTAATAAGCAAAGGAACTTACATATGAGGCTTATCAAGGGCAGCCAAAAAACAAGATGAGTAGATCTCCACACTGTCTCACCAGAATCCTAGAAGTTTATACACAGGCCGTCACTGAGTTTAGTTACATATACTGTCCAGATGATCTCAATACACCTTATTCTCTCAAGTCTGCATCCTTAAAAATGACTCCCATTGTGGGAACAGTGAACAAAATGTACATTCCAAGGACAGGGGAAGGGACAAGGAGCCTCCCATTGCTCAGGTCCAGCTTGGGAGTCAACCAGGGTCACATCCTCTTGATGACCTCCTTCAACAAGAACATGTAAATGGATTTAAATATTTAATAAATGATGAAGATATGTAGACAAATACATAAGAATGAGCTGGGAAATGCTGATGCCTCCTAAGAAGCAACAGAAAAATTTAGCATTGGGCGCCTGGGTGGCTCAGTTGGTTAAGCGACTGCCTTCGGCTCAGGTCATGATCCTGGAGTCCCGAGATCGAGTCCCACATTGGGCTCCCTGCTCAGCAGAGAGTCTGCTTCTCCCTCTGACCCTCTTCCCTCTCATGCTAGCTCTCATTCTCTCTCTCTCAAATAAATAAATAAAATCTTAAAAAAAAAAGAAAAATTTAACACCATCCTACTTGGTTTAAGCTTTTGTAAATCCACTTCAGGCTCAGAAACCTAGAACAAGTAAAATTATTTAGGCTTTCCTTTTATATAGGCACTAATATCAGATATTTGAATAGGAGAAATATGAAATACCATCTTACCCTAATGGGGAATAAGTAAATACAAATACCAAAATGAAGTTATACATTTTCGATATTTATTTTTTATTAGGAACAAGTAGACATTAAATAGAGACAAAATAGAGACAAAAACACCTTTTTTGTATAAAATGGGAAGTGAGGAACTTAGGCAGTGATACACTTCAGTTTGGTCTCTAGAAGGAGACAAAATTACTAATTATGATTATGACTGAGGCTCTAGCTTAAGGCTTTGACACTTGTGGCTTAATGTAGTCACTCTTTCTAATCTAATATTTGTCTAATATTTTTTGACTGCTTGTTATAAGAATTATACCAAGCACTTTACATTTTTTCTTTCATTTAATCCTCACAACACCTTTATGAACTGAGCAATGTTATTATAATCTTTTTAAAAAAATGAGGAAACTGTCAGGGCGCCTGGGTGGCTCAGTTGGTTGAGTCTGCCTTCAGCTCAGGTCATGATCCCAGGGTCCTGGGATCGGGCCCGCATCAGGCTCCCGGCTCAGCAGGGAGCCTGCTTCTCGCTCCTCCCAACTCCTGTCAACTCTTGCCAGCTTATGCTCTCTGTTGCTATCTCTGTCTCTCTCTCTCTCTCTCTCTCAAATAAATAGATTAATTAATTATTTTTTCAAAACTGAGGAAACCGAGGTTAAATTTTTGCCCCAATTAGTAAGAAGTAGAGCCAGGATTCAAATCCAGAATCTCTGACTCCATAGCCTTTCTTCTAAAGTACTAGCTATCTCCTGATTGCTGGACAGCGCAACTCAAAGTGAATGATACTAAGGCAAAGTTTCACACCTGGTATTTCTTTTCTCTTCTTTCCCAACAGAAATAATAGACTTATAAGGTAAAACTCATTCTTGTGAATCATACTAAAATCAGATTTCTCTCAAAAATCTCTAAATTTTAATTTTTTATTGAAGAAACTAAAAGAATGGTAGGATAAAATGGAAATATATTATGTTCACAGATAAGAATACTAACAGTGTAAATGCATCAATCTGTCCAATTCAATCAACAAATAGATTCAATAAAATCCCAATTATAATTGCAACTAATTTTTTTAAAGAACACAACAAGCTTTTTCCAGAATTTTCATAGAAAAAAATGTCTAAAAATATCTAAGTTCATTTTGAAACAGAAGAGCAAAGACTGATGACTTCCCCTGTCAGATACTGAACCATAGGATTAAGAAAACAAAGGATTATTAAAAACCACAGGATTATTAAAAACCATAGGGTTATTAAAAGCCAAAGTATTATTAAAACCATAGGGTTAAAAAACATTTTGGTGGTGGGCGCCTGGGTGGTTCAGTTGGTTAAGCAACTGCCTTCGGCTCAGGTCATGATCCTGGAGTCCCGGGATCGAGTCCCACATCGGGCTCCCTGCTCAGCAGGGAGTCTGCTTCTCCCTCTGACCCTCCCCCCATCTCATGTGCTTTCTCTCTCATTCTCTCTGTCTCTCAAATAAATACATAAAATCTTTAAAAAAAAAAAAAAACATTCTGGTGCCAGGTCAGGAGCAACTCAGAAAAAGATTGAATTTATTTGAGAACTTGATATATAACAAAAATAGCATCAAAGGTAAACATGAAGGAACAGATTGATTAGTAGATGGTGTTGGCAAGACATAATCACTAAATGAAGGAAAATAGAGCTGGGCCCCTACATTAGACCACATGCAAACATAGACCCAGCTGCATTAAAATCTATAATTGAAAGGTAAAACCACAATGCTGATACAGTAAAATGAAGGAAACTATTTTTTGGCAATAACGGAACTTTCTTTTTCTTTTTCTACATTTATTTATTTATTTATTTATTTACGTAATCTCTACACCCAATGTAGGGAGGGCTCGAACTCATGACCCCGAGATCAAGAGTTGTGTGCTATTCTGACTGAGCCAGCCAGGTGCCCCTAAAGGAACTTTCTTAAGCAGCATCCTTAAATTAAAAAGAAGAGAGGGAAAATATATGGATTTGACTATACAATAATTAAGAATTTCTATTAATTATGAAAGAGTATTGAAAAAGTTATAGAAAAATAACAGACTAGTAGAAAATACCTAGATTGACAAAAGATTTGTGCAAATCAATAGGAAAATGATAGAAAATCTAATTGGAAATAAGAAAATAACTTAAATAAAGAATTCATGAAAATATCTGACTAGTATGTAAGAGATGCACAAACTGTCCAGTAATCACTATAAAAACAAGTTAAATTAGCTTCTGTTGAAATGGCAAAAATCTGGTTGAAAATTTATGGAGAAAAGAGCTCTCACACATTGCTAGCAGAATTGTACACAGAAGCTATTCGGACAAGCAATCTAGCAAAAATTGGAAAAATAAAGTATATATGCCCTGTGTTCCAGCAATCCAACTCTGGTAGGTTCCTGACAGAGTTGGTTTCCTTCCTTTATCACACCAAGTTAACTGATTTTGGTCTCAGTTCTTGTGATTCAGGTAACATTTACTTGTATTGAGTCTGCATGTCTGTTTATGATTATGCAGAAAACCAAAAATTTCTAGGTCCTCTGGACAGATGTTGTGAGTTGGACATGAAAGGACAATAGGAAAGGGAGGAAAGGCTTGACTTGGACCGAGGACAAGTTAGATTCCCTGAGACTAGCATGAGAGAGAGTTGGGCTTCCCTCACTGGAGGAGAGCTCTGCTTCACTCCCAAGCAGATGCCCAGCACTGGTATTTAATCTGGAGACAACATCTATTCACTTCACGAGAACTTACTATGTGCCAGGCAATATAGTAGGCTTTGGGCAAACGATAAATAATTAAAATATAGAATATATTTGATAGTAATCATTGACAAGGAGAAAAAAATGCAAGCAGTGAAATGACCCATGAAGTGTTGAAGAGATATAAAAATTTTAAGTCGATAAGAGGAGAGGTGATATGAAGGAAAGTAAAGACCTAAAGAGAGGGAGCGAGCCATGTGGGTTGAGGGGTGGGAGGTGGGTATTCCAGGTAGAGGGAAGAGCAAGTACAAAACTCTGTGTGAGGATTGTGTCTAGGATGGTTAAAAAGTGTCCAGAGATTAGGGTGACTGCAGAGGACCAAAAAAGGGAGGGGTATGGGGATAATGTCCAAGAGGTAATAGAGGCCTAGACCATGTGGGTCTCCCTGCCCTTCTGGAAAATCTGAGAAAGGGAAATAGTAAGATGATTGGTCTTACAGTCTTACAAGACCACTGTCTTTGAAGAATTGACTAAAGCAGGAGGGACAAGAACCAAGGACAACAGTTACCAAACTATTGCAATATTCCAAGGCAGAGATGATTGGGAATGGGACCAAGATGGTGGCAGCAGGTCTAATGGAGAAATGGTTAAATTCTGGATGTGTTTTGAAAGTGGATCCAACCGAATTTCCTCTTGAGCAGCCACAGATAACTCGAGAGTATAATCTGAAAAACTGAAAAATGGAATTGCCATTTACTGAGATGGAAAAGATTTTAGGAGAGTTGGTTTTGCTGCATTGGGGCCCATTGGGTTATCGTACATGTTAACTGTGAGATGCTTGTTTATCATCTCAATAGAGTTGACCAATATGCAGGTAGATATGAAGGTCTAGATGTCAAGGAAGGAGTCCAGATTAGATATAAATGTGGAAGTCATCAGCATAAAAATAGCATTTAATACCCTAAGACTGGATGTGATAGTCTATAGAGTGAATGTATATTGAAAAGTTGTAGGGACTGAGCCCACGACTCAGTTAAAGATTGGGATAGAGAAAAAAATTAGCAAAACAGACTTTAGAAGGGCAGCCAGGAAAGGAGGAAAAAACAGGTGAATTTGATGTCCTAGAAACCAAGTGAAAACATTTTCAAAGATGTGAGATTTATGAATTATCGAGTGCTGCTGATAACTTGAGTAAAATGAAAGTGGCAAAATTATCTTTAGAGATAGCAATGTGGAGCTAACTGTGACCTCAATAAAAAGCAGTTTTAGTGGGATATGGGTCAGAAAATCTTAATTTAATATATTGAAGACAGCAGACACAGATACCTTTCAGGAGTTTTACTCTACAGGAAATGATAGAAGTAGAAGAAATAGTGTGACTTCTTGAGGGAAAGATGGAACCAGAGTTTCTGTCCTTTGTTTTTAGATAGGAGATTAGCAGAATGTGTGTATGCCATTGGGGGATGATCCTATAGAAGAAAAAACTGATGATGCCAAATAGAAAAAAAAAAAAAGTATTGTGGTATGCTGTCCTCAAGCAAAGGAGCAGAAATCGGCACAAGCTGTGTCACTGGCCTCCGCCTTAGCTGGAAGCATGGGCAATTCATTCATTGTAACAGGAATGAAGCCAGAGTACATGGGCAAGGTGCAAATACACAAGTAGGTATAATACTTGATGTTGGTGGAAGCTCTCTTCTGATTGCAATAATTTTATCAGTAAAGTAAGAAGATGGGAATGATGACTAAAATGAGCAGAAATGGGGAAGACAGGTTTTAGGAGATTCTGGGGTGGAGAATAGATACATCTCCATACCCCACATTTTTCCAGAAGCATCAGAACCACCTATGTCAAATTATATCCTGGAACTTGGACTAGGAGCATTTCAGAGACATTCATAAGGGCGTGAGTTGCTCCCCTGAGGACCAGGGAAGTAACTGGGAATCCTGTATAGTTTCAAGGGTTGAAAGTTGGGTGTAGAATTGGGGGGCAAAGTGTGATGGAAATTTAATTTCTCAACAAAGAAAATGGTTGAGGACAAGACCAGATTTAGATTATTTATGAGAAATGAAAGAAATAATAACATTTCTTTCAACCAAGTGTTATACTATTATAGAAAAAAAAATGAGTGTACTCATTCTCCCAGTTACTCATTCACTCAACAAATATATACAGAACATTTACTTTATTCTATACGTGGCACCAAGCTCCAAGGACATAATTTCTCCAAGATTTTTAATGTCATTTGGTGGTGTGAGATAGACAATAAACAAATAAGTATACCAAAACACATTAATAAATAATATGTCCAAGAGTAGTAAGAGCTATGGAAAAAGTAAAGCAAAATCAGCAAATAGTAAATATACACAACTCTTCGAAGAAGTCAAAATCTAAGGGGAAATTAGATATGTGTTAGATATGCAATGCTTTCAGGGGGAAGAGATGATGGATGAGAAGTTTTGTTTTGTTTTTCAGATGGGAGAATAATAGCTTGATTCTATGCTGATTGGGGTAATACAATAGAGAAGGAAAATTTATTGTTATAAAAGGGATGCTGGCTGAAGCAATGACCTTGAGCAGGTGAAAGAAAAGGTACTGGGCTTGTCATCAAGTCATAAATGATTCACAGAAACAAGAGAAAGAGGAGAGCATCCCAATGAATGTGGGTGGGAATGGGGTTTTCAGTACTGACATTTCCGACAGGGTGACACTTGATGCAAAACATTAGAAAGGTCAAAGAGGGAGCTGGGCGTATACCTGAACAGTGGTCCAGGCAGAAGAAAGAGGAAACGCAAAGTTAGAGCATGCTTGGCAATTTGAATAATAGCAAAGAGACATGTGTGCCTAGAAAGCAGACAGTGGGGGCGAGATTATGTAGGGCACTGGATGCCAAGTAAGAACAATAGTTTTTATGCACATTGTACAAATAAGTGTGCTAAGTGGTGAGAATTTACAGACAAGTCTTCACCTCCCTCTGTCTCCTTTACCTCCATCAAGGCACTGTCATCACATCTTGGTTTATTCTTTCCATCTTATACATTTGGGTATTGTAGCAGGGATAAGGCTGTCTTCCTTTTATTGACTTAAGTGGCCACAAGGAGAAGTTTTAAGGCTCCTGTCTCATGAACATACTTCTGGAGCCCCAGTGTTCTGGGTATCTGGACCTAGCCAGGTCCCAGGAGCACAGAGTTTACCTTTTGGCCTCTATTTTGGGAGCCCCTGAGTTATCACTTTCATGAAAGAACAAGGAAAGGAAACAAGCTACTGACAAAACACTGCAGTTCATACTAGAGGAATATGTGCAAGCTGTAATGGAAAGACTTCTTGTTCTGCCTTGTTCTGACACGGCTTCGCCATATCACTGCAAACATTTGGAAATGCAAGAAAAACTATGAATTAAAACTATTAAATATGTAACGAAGCATCCCAGAAAAGAAAGTGAACACATGGAAAGGCAGGATTAAAAAAGAAATCCAAAGCTAAAGGAGAAAAACTGCAGGCTGCTGCTACAGCAAACTGAGGAGGCATAGAGTCTTTGGGGGTCAGAGATTTTCCTGCTCTTTGAGGAAATGAAGAGACATCACTGGGCTTGTCCAAAGCCGGGATGTAGAACTGATTCTTGCTTAAAGATAAGACCCTAGGGGCGCTTGGGTGGCCTTCGGCTTGGGTCATGATCCCGGGGTCCTGGGATCGAGTCCAGCATCAGGCTCCCTGCTCAGCGGGAAGCCTGCTTCTTCCCTGCCTGCTGTTCTCCCTGCTTGTGCTTGCTCTCTGTCTCTCTCTCTCGCTCTCTCTGTATCAAATAAATAAATACAATCTTTAAAAAAAAAAGATAAGACCCTAGAATGGCTGTGACCACCACAAAAGAGACACTAAAGTAGATAAAAACAAGAAAGTTTGTCAACACTAGGGCTCTACATGGGGAACGAAAAAGTCTTTTGTGAGAAATTGACAATTAATTCATGTTGAGGATCCAGATGCATAATATCTCCTCCAATACTGAAAACTCTGTCTAAAAATCCATGTAAAACTGCTTTTAGACCAGTGAAACCAGGTGGCTTTTGGAAAAAGCAAATGCAAAACTGCTGTGCAGCAAATACTTCCTCAAGCCAGAGAGCATGGAAGTCCAGCACCATCCACACATTTTCATTCCCTGTCTAAGGTGCTTTCACAATGAAAATGACACTGCATATGAAGAAATGATCAACTTTTAGGCAGAAGTCAGCATTAAAAAAAAAAAAAAAACAGGATACATAGATTTTTCAGAATTTGAGATTATAGGATATCTGAAAATAATCTACAAAATGAGGATATTTAAGTTGAATACAAAGATTAGAAATAAAAGCGATTCCATCAGAAACACCAGAGCTCCATAAAAATGGCAAATACAAAATTTAAAAAATACATATTAAGGGCTCATGTTCTTAATTATCAGAGATTTTCTAGTAGTAGGTAGAGACCCTCTTCCACTTGTACCATAGGTATACCTATTCTGGGCCATGAATTTGAATACAATTCCTGTACCGTGATGCCTTCTAACTGAAATATTCTACCATTATATGGTTTTTCTTGATATCTAAGCATATCATTATGAATCAAGGGTTGTTTCATTCACATAATTCTTTTCCAGATGCAACTATAGGAGATTAGTTTTGGCCAAGCATTGGATATTCTTGAGTTCTTAATGAAAAACACAACCTAAAAAATAATTTACTTCAAATAAATTTGTCACTTTTGAAATACTTTAGAAGGATCATTTGCATCATTCACGGTTAGAATATGCTTCATTTTTCTAGCTAAAAAATAACTTTGAATTAGTGTGGTTGTAGTGTTTATTGTTCTTCTTTACTTTATTTCCTTTCTGTGGAAATGAATTAGAAACCAAAGATTACTTCTTTTTTGTTAATTTTTTAATTTTTTATTTTTTTCAAAGATTACTTCTTAATACTTATGAAAAAATTGTGTCTTATAGAATATATCAGCCACTTGTATTTCACATCATTAAAAATGAAATAACCTGAAAATGTATGTTTATTTTCTAATAAGTAGATGACAAATACTGAAATTTTAATAGCGTTGTAGGTGGCAAGTTTTTCTTTTAATTTCTAAAAGTAATGCACATGTAAAATGTCTAACAAATTACACAATTTATGTCAATTGTGTTGTAATAAATGCCAATTATTCTGAACTCGTCACCAAAAAAAAAAAAAATGTGGTTTTCCACTTACTTTTTCTGTGGCAAAATTTGGTACTAAGACAAAAAAATAGTAAGATTAAAAATTCAAAAGAAATATTAAAATCAATAATGGGTGAAGAAAGAAGATAGAATTAAAGAAAACTCCTAGAAGATGGCAAGAATGCTGAAAAAAAAAGCAAAATATGAAAGAATGAATAAAGGGCAGAGAAAGGTTAGAATGCATTTTAAAGGAGTTCCAGAGTGTAGAGAGCAAAACGGAGTCTCCCATGTCAAGCAGGAGCCTGTGTCAAGCAATGACACAAGCAGTTAAGGTTTTACAGCTAAATGATAACGCCGGGACCAACGTCAGCTGACACCCCAGAACTGATAATGAGCAGAGCCAGAGGAGGTCTGTAGAGACCCAAAACTGATGAAATCCCTTTAAAAAGGGAAGGATTTAAAAAAAAAAGGGAAGGATTTTGGCAACAAACTGTCAGATTCTTCAGACATGACCCCTCTATGTCTGACCACTTAAAAAAGGCAACCCAGCTGCAGAGATCTTTCACTGCCTGAACATCAGAAGCAGGGAGTGCTGAGAGCTGACCCGGACCAGACCGAGGCCTTACCTCAACTGCGCGCCCCCAGACTGACTTCGCGTTTGGTTTGTTCACTTCTTGCACCCTTCTGTTATCTTGTTTGCTGTGTGGCTTGTCTTCTGTCCTGCTCTGTGTGCTGTGGAAGAAGCCAAGTTTAATCCCATGGTGAATTGTCAAGGAGTTTAGATCCTGAACCTGCTTTATAATTGTGATTTAACTTTGCTTTATGATTAAATAAACCTGACATGGTGGAAAGACACGACTGGTGTGTGCATCTTCATAGCGTGCTCGTGACACAGAGGAAGAGGGCACAGAAGATGGGGGAGAGCAAAATATAAAGAAATAAAGCCTGGGCGCCTGGGTGGCTCAGTTGGTTAAGCGACTGCCTTCGGCTCAAATTATGATCCTGGAGTCGCGGGATCGAGTCCCACATTGGGCTCCCTACTCGGCAGGGATTCTGCTTCTCCCTCTGACCCTCTTCCCTCTCGTGCTTTCTATCTCATTCTCTCTCTCTCAAATAAATAAATAAAATCTTAAAAAAAAAAGATGAAGCCTGAGAATTTCCTTAACTTGATAAAAAAGATTTGAAGATATGATAGAAACACGTAGAATAGAAGATGGTGGACTGGGATGAAAGGCAGATTCAGGAATGACTTCCATATCCTGAGACTTTTCTGAGCTGAGTTGCAGAGTTGCAGAGAAACAAGCTGGTGAGTTATCAGTATGAATGCGTGTGCACATGCACGAAGGTACTGACTGATGGAGGTGTGCCCTCCAGTCCGGTAAATATGGTAACTAAACAGTCCCGTATTCACCAATAGAAAAGGACTGTAATTGTTCTCTCTGATTACCTAGCAGTCATCCATACGAGAATATACACTTTATTTGGCCAACTACAAATTAAACTATGGCCTTCCTATTTTCCAATGAGCCATATTACAGATGGAAAGTATAAGCAATTGATGAAACAGTCCAATGAGTGATGAGCCAGGGCAGGCTCAGATAAGCTTGCAAGAGCCACATGTGCACATATCATCTAAACCCTATGTTCAGTGACATTGTGTTGGTAGCCTGAAGTTGGCTATGATGGAATTATTTACACCACAAAAATTGGCAAATCCTACAGCTTGGGGCTTTAGTGTTCAGAGAGTTGGTTATTAAATAATTTATCACATATCACTGAAACTACGCTCTGCAGGTGGAATGAAGCAACATACCTCAAAGTAACAATACAAAGCTTACACTGAGAAAATTATTTCCCTAACTAACAATGAAATTAAAGAAAACAAACAAAAGTTACGTAACTTATAAGGAATAGAGTTTGGGTTTTTATTTCAAGATTTTAGATTACAATTAACCACTACTGTAACTCATGCTAAAACATAATAGAAGCATTTCTATCTTGTTAGGTTCTATACTGTTATAGAGTCTGTGAAAGAACACAATAATGAGGCTGAAGAGCCTTGTTTTTGTTCACCAGAAGAAATGAAAATGATTAGGACATGGAGAAAACTATAAATAGCTCAAAGCGGCTAGACTTGGCAAACACCACAATGATATATTTTCCTCTAAAACAGTGACAAGAAGAAAAAGAAACAAAAATAATTAATTAAAATCATTTAAAATCACTTTTAAAACATGTATGATGAAAATGCCTAAAAATGTCTTTACAAGTTTTCATGGGACTTATAAACCTGTGTGTCTTATAAACTGGTCAAGATACATCTGTTTGCTTCGTGCAAGAATGAGCAGAGTTTAAAAAGATCATGTGGAAGAATGATTTGTGCCAATAATATTTTGGTCTAAAGAAAAGGCTTATCAAGATCTAAAGTGGCAAAATGTTGCAGGAATTACAGTTGAAATTGCTATATTTTCTACATCCTCTATGGGTCCCCTGTTTCTGGCCTTCTGTGAGCCAGAGGCATCAACCGCTTTGTTCTCGAGTAGCTTTTCAAGGATTTTGAATAGCAAACAGCCGTGGAAAATGTAATGTCATCCCCTGGAACAGAGAGGAGTTTGTTCATTGCTCAGGATAATGAAGATTTGTCTCCCTTTGGGGCAAGGGTTGGTTGAGCAGGTTTGCCCTTATACATAATTGGGGTTTGCTAATTTCAAGGTCTCTCTGCTCTGATGTACAAACCCACTGTGTGCACTTTCTCCACCTGAGCCCATCTCCAATGTTGCGGCCATGGAATCTGAGGAGCAAAGGAAGCTGAAGTGGGCATGAAGCCCATGCTACCTGCAATGCTGTGAGTAAATGTCCTTTGTCTCTGACCCAGAAATCTCCTGTCCTCTGCCACCATTTATGAAACTGCAGCACACTAAGTTGTAAGTAGTACAAAATCTCAGACTCCACACTTGTCGACATGTCCAATCCTTCCAGTTTTGACTTTTCTTCCTTGCACTGTTTATCACTTCAGTCACTCATCACTTTATTCTTTCCTCCTTCTTTCTACCCTATATCACCTTATTTCTCATTGTTCTTTATTTACTTGACCTGACCTCATCCTCTGTATATAAACACAACCACTAGTACAGAACTTAGCACATAATATATATGTGTTGAGTGAACCAATGCATTTAAAGTTTCTGTCTCTAAAGAGCATCTCTCCCTTGGTTTATCATTGACAACTTGAATTAGATGTGCATAATGTTAGTTAATTCAGTTTTGAGTTTTTAATTGCTAATTTCCTTTTAAATTGGGGACATTGAATCACTGTAGCAATTTTATGAACTGTATTTTATTTTTTTAAGAGTTTGCTGCACCATTTCCTTCTTTCTAGGGGGATTTTTTTCTCTCTCTCTCGTCTTTTTGATGTGCAGGGCCATTTAAGTCCTCCATGCATTTCTGGAAAACTAAAACCCCAAATCTAAGCCTGTTGAACCTCTTGTCACACAAGTATTTGAAAGAATGATACTTAAGGGAAATAGAAAATGACACTTTTTCCCTCATCTTTTGAAGACGAAATGATCCACCCCCCCTTCAATTCTACCAAAAGAGATCCCCAGCTCATTTTCCTTAGCAAGAGCTTTAAAGTGTAAAAAACTCATCAAACATCTTTTCCTCTGAGACAATGTCATCTGAGTTCAAAGGATGTACACAGCTCTGCAAAACTGCTGTCTTGTTTCAGTGATAAGGCCTTGGCTTTCATTTCATGTTTGATTCCAAGAAAATCAAATCTGTTTTTATGTACACTATGACTATAACTAAATCAGGAAATTAGGAGAAATAATCTATTTCTGCAGACAGCTGGGGGGAAAAGTTTTCAGTTAAGAAAAAAATCCTATAGTGACTCTTCAGCTAGGTTACATTTTCACTCTCAAGATATGCTCAGTTATTAAAACTGAAAACATATATACCTTACGATGAACAAAACCTATACATTTGCTCTTGGGGAAAAAAAGACTGTCTACTTCCGATAGTTAGCTCTTTGGAAAACCTTTCCTGGCTAACTAGAAGTTTGAGGGCAGTGCTTGTTTGCTTATTTTTCCCCAAATCTAGTCAAAATTTCTGTACCATAATGATTAGGAATGTAGGTGTGTGTGTGTGTGTGTGTGTGTGTGTGTAAAAATTTCAATGTCCGTCCGATGACCTACAGAATGAGAGTGTTTCTGGACATGGAACACAGAAAATATTTACTTTTAAATGCAATTTTATCTCAGCATATTCTGACCCATTCAACATAGTAATACTCATTATAATGCTTGAGTTATAATATACTATTTTCTTACATATTCAAATTAATCTGCAGATATTATGAAATAAACTATAGTGCAGTAATACTCAGAAGATGAAGAATTATTAACTGCTTCACTCAAACTTTGTTATCAACATTCAGCTATGGAAGTTGGGCTGATTACTTCTTCCAAAGTAATATTTTTTTCTCTTCAAGTTCATATATATCTTGGGTAAACTAAAAATATTAGAATAATTAAAAATTTACAAGTACAACAATTCACCAAAATGATATATTAGGAGTAATTTTATTTTAGATGAAAGGTTGTATTTATTTTAACCTCAACTATCATATTACACAAATATTTAGAAAAATTCACTCTGTATATATCCTGATTAAATATAAATAGATAACTTCAGAATGAATGAGATGGACTCCTTCACTTCTCGGGAAAGTTCTCCCACTCCTTTCAACTAACTTCACTAAAACTCTTTTAGTATCTGATGGGGCATGACCATGCAGACAGCAGAGTGAAGGAAATGTTGAAAAATAACTTGATTACTTCTGTTACCCTAATTTCTTTCAATCTCATTTATAGATTCTTATAAACTTTGTGAACATTCTAATAAATAAATTAGTGTTAACAATACTCAAAAAGTGAATTGAACTCTGGAAAATATTAAAAACTTAAGAATCTATCAGTTTTATAAATGAATTCTTCTAATATTATCTAGTTCTTATATTTTAATTCATAGTAAGGAGAGTATTATCAGCAAATTGTAAGTTACAGATGAACAATTTTCTTATATCTTATTGGCCACTACCGACCAGAAGAAAATGTTTTATAAATGTGATCTTTTTGCTGGGCACATTGTCCGCCAAAAAGAAAACTGGTGTTTTGCTACTTTGGAAGAAGGGGAAAATGACCATTGGATAAACCACTCTTTCTTGTCTCTAAAATCAGAGTCTAGACAAAGATTATTTAAATAATTAATCTAGACAAAGATTATTTAAAATAATTAATACAATTGTTTTTATTTCTTACTTTACAGATTGCAAAATCTAGTAAGATATAAAAATCTAGCAAGAGACTCTATCTTCAGCTATAAACAATGAAGTAAATCTTACATAATTAATGAAAAATAGTACTGTGTGTCTAGAATTTAAGTGTGTGTGTATATGTAGACACACAAAGGTGCAAGCACATTTCAAGGAATCAAAGGAAGTAACATATTAATATGAGTGATCTACAGGTAAGTCCTGCAGTTAGGCCAGGGTTTAGTTTGAGATCATGTTATCCTAGATGCTCACTTGTATTCTTAAATCAGAGGAGAGCCATCAAAGTTTGTTATACCATTTTTGTTAACAAATATTCTGGCAAATGGATTGCTGCTACTTTTATTATTCCATTTAATTCAGGAAAATACTCCTTGAGATATTGGCTTATGCAGGTCAATGTCACAGAGTGAGGAAATGCTGCCAATATAGAAAGACATAACTGAGTCTTCTAGTCTGTAGAATTACATACAGGCATCCTTCATCATTTGTAGACATCTTGCTGTCCAAATTCAAACTTGATCAGTTGTTTCCTCCTCTTATGATAAACTTTCCTATTTGGCTTTACTGATTGGCTAGTATCTCCACCTTTTTACCTTCTTGTTATACTTATTTGTAGAGTAAAATCCCTCCAAGCCAAGATAAATGGGGTCCAAACAATAATAAATCACACAAAACCTTGGACCGTATTATTGAGAGGTTAACGAAATGACAGGGACCATCCTGTCAATCCAGCCAGCCAGAAGTTCTGAGACCCATTTACCTACAGAATCCAAATCAGTGTCAGGTTCATCTGTGATTGGGTGTCACCTTGTGGTATTTGTTTACTTTAGCTTACATAAGGATGGAGACTATTCTGGGTTCTGTGGCTGCCTGAGATTTCCTCAATAGAGGTTATAAATTCAGAAATCTCAGTTACATGGTTTTATGGTTAGTTAGTTAGGCTGGTTAGTTCCATCAGCCAAATCTGATGAGATTTGGGCAGAAAATTACTGGACATGGAGAACGCACTGCCTCTCCTGAGTCAGTGTTGCTTCTGCTTGCCCTCTGCCTACCCTCCCCAAAGATGAAAGCTTTCTAATGAAAGGTTGAATGGTGGAGGACCAATATCATTCTTTTTATATCTGATTCTGATTTATTGCAACATTTTACTGTTTTTAGAATATATTTTTCTGGGGTGCCTGAGTGGCTCAGTCGGTTAAGTGTCTGCCTTCAACTCAGGTCATGATCTCAGGGTCCTGGGAGGAAGCCCCATGGCATCAGGCTTTCTGCTAAGTGGGGAGTCTGCTTCTCCCTCTTCCTTTGAGCTCACCACCCCCCTCCCCGGCTTATGCTCTCTCTCTCAAATAAATAAATAAAATCTTTAAAAAATATTTCTCATTTTCTGGTGTATAGCTTATTTGAGATTATGTTTCAGGTAGTTTACTCCTTGCCCCAGAGACAATTAAGAGACCCAACAAGCAAGGATATTCAGAATATTTAAACAGTGGTAAGGCATACATATTGACCAGATGACTATTGGCATTAATAGATATTGCCCATAAATGCAGATCTAGCCTTGTACTTAAACTGGCTGGGTGTCAGCCCTGCTCAAAGGCAATACTTTAGATTCAAACTTACAGATCAACACAGGGTCAACACCTTAATCTTCAAGCTCACTTCTTGAATTTCAATGTCCTTTGAGTTAAGAGACTCTGATCTGAATGGTCCCAGGGTATTAGCAGCTATAGTCATGATCAAAACTTATTACTGGGAAATTTCAAATTTTATGAAGAATTACAGGAAATCAAAAGACTTCTGGGTTTATTTTCCTTTGTTTTATGTTTTTATATATAATTTAATTAACTAGTATTGCAAAACCAGTGTGGTCTCTCCTTTTCTTTTCATTAGAATTCCAACTATATTGTAAACTAAGCACGCTTTTGCTGACCCATCTGACAAGATTTAAACAACCACATTACAAATAAATCCTTAATATGAAAATTTTGGTGACCCCATTTATTTTAAAAGTAGGGGGTCATTTCAACCCTACTGAAAAATTAGTATCATTGACCATTCACATATTAATATGAATGACCTTAGGCTGCTTCTTCTCTAAATATAATTGAGACTAGAGGATCCCCTGCCTTGATGAGACCCACATTTTAGAGGGCCATACTCTGGTTCTCTTCCAGCAGTCCTCCTCTCCATGAGTGAGGGGTCCACAGACTTGGTTCATGTACCCAGTTGGAGTCCTGTCTCTGGATATCTAGACATCTATAGATACCAAAGATTTGGGAATTTTCTGCCCAAAGATCCCTTAGCCTTCTTCTTGATCTTCTTACAGTCTTTCCCCTGCTTCCATCTTTCCAAGAGTTGGCCACACTGCAAGGCATGTGCAACATTAAGCCTCAGGCTTGACTAAGGAAAAGCAATTTGGGGGAAAGAGGTTGGATGAAGTTAGACATGCATGCCAGTGAAGTCCCTCCCGATGAGGGATGGAGCCTAAAGTAGGAAGAGAGAGCTTGGCTCAAACTGAAGACCAGGGGCAGGGGTTGGCAGCCTCATACTCTCATTTCAGAGTTGTCTCCGAGGAGCACAAAAATTCAAACCTTGAATCTGGTTTTCTAGGTCATTATAAAGGAATATGCACCAAGGTAGGAAAATAGAACTTGGTATTGTTTAATAGTTTATTAGTAATTTTTTAATAACTTTTAAGTATTGAGTAATATATATGCATATATCCACATACAGGTCTCTATTTGTACTCCTGCTCTGGGCCCTGCAAAGTTTAGGGACACATCTAAGAGGGAAGAGGGAAAAAGAGTATTATTTTAGTGCTGGAGCACAGAAGTCAAGGAGGTATTTCAGTGGAAGGATTGGAAATACAGCTGAAAGACAGGAGAGAGTGTCTAGAACCTAAGAGTTTGGTTCAAAACTTAAGATGTGAACATATCACAGGGATAATTTTCTTTGTAACATTTTCCTAGATCTGTGATACCAGATATCACCTTGTGCCTTTGGGCACAGAAAGGCAAATGCTTTGATATGTTTTTATACAGTTCATCATCTTCTTTCTTGCCATCTTAGACTCCACCAATTGCTGCCAACATCTACTCCTAAGTGCCTGATCTTTATTTTTTTTAATTTTATTATGTTATGTTAATCACCATACATTACATCATTAGTTTTTGATGTAGTGTTCCATGATTCATTGTCTGCGTATAACACCCAGTGCTCCATGCAGAACGTGACCTCCTTAATACCCATCACCAGGCTAACCCATCCCCCCACCCCCTCCCCTCTAGAATCCTCAGTTTGTTTCTCAGAGTCTTCTTTTTTAAAGAAAGAACCTCAAGAAAGAGAAGTTGGCAAATGGAGATTTGAATCACAATAAATTGAGACACATGATGATTACAATCAATCAGTCAATTTGGTGAAGCTTGACCGAATTCAATTCAAGGATAAAATGCACCAAACAAAGCTCTTCTTAACTCAGACAGAAATCTAAAACTGTTAAAGAGAATCAGATAGGAGGATGAAATAAAAATATTTTCTAAAAATAACTATTAATCAATTAAGTTTATATGCATATAGGTTTTGTCACGGTATGTTATAAAACTCTTTTTTTCTTAATTGTAAATTCATCCCCAAGATCCAAAAGACATTGGTGATTTCCTCAATAGCCTGCAACATAAGGAGCCATTGACTGGGTGCATAAATTGAGCACTCAATCTCACTTTTCCCCTAGAGCCCAAATGACATAGGACATCTGAGTAGTTAAACAGTGTCAGGATGTAAACAAGGCTTTAGAGTTTAAACAGATTCCACTAGCATTGAAAACGTCTCCACAATTAGAGAAATATCAGGTGTTTTTTCCTGACTCAGGTGCTTCATTCATAGTGTGCTATGATTCTTTCAAGAAGAAATATCTAATGATGTTTTTCCTATTAGCCCAGAAACTGATATCCCCGGGTTTTCTAACTTCACCAAATTTAGTGTTAGCACAAAATATAATTTTTATAATATATAATTAATTTTATTTCATATCATTCCATTGTTAAAGACAGGTATTGACTTATCAGGAATATCAACTTGCTTTGGTAAATGGCTAAAGAAAATCCCCCTTAAAAGGGATTCTTTCTGTAATTTCAAAGGGGAGCTATTTTCATGTTCATTTTACTCATTATAATCCTTTATAAATATTTGTTATGATGTGTGTTATTTTGTGTGCTCTGAATTATGCTAGTGTTTTATGTTTTCATTTATTCCATTTACTTTTGCATCTCATCCCACTGTATATTGAGGTCTTGAAAAACTTTTGATGCCACATTGGTAGAAATATAGTGTCTTCATCAAGGAATGAAAGTGTTGTATGTATAAATCAGCCCCTGCAAAATATATTAGCCATATTTAATGAAATTTTAAATGCGAGATCTGTTTTGTACTCTTAGCCTCTGCATATTGTTTGATTCATTACTTAAAACTGAATACAAAGACAAAAAGAACTTTGAAATGCATACCTCGGAGTATTAACAAGTACTCAGCTCTTGATGTAAATGTCAGAGAAAAAAGAAAAAGATCTGTTGAAATCTCTATTGGTGAAACATGGAATTGTTGCTGAATAGAATTATAAATGCCACTGAGATAATGCTTCATCTTGAAGCAAAATAATTGTGGTGCCATTTACTTGCTATGTGAATTTTGGCTCAATAGGTATAAAATACTGCTCTAGAAGTAATTTAGGAAGATCGGACCACGATGTAACTGTCCAGTTCACTCTTATGTCATAACATCTTAGGTTAGAAATTGTCCAGGAAATAATATGTTTTAACCATTGCAGTCTTTTTTTTTCCCCCCAGCAAATTATAGCACCATAAGTTTTCATTTTCTCCAATGTCTTTTCTGCTGTAATAATGGCTTGAGCATTTAAATCCTGTGCTGTTATTGTGACTTCAAAGCCTTAAAACTGCAATTGAATGAGGCAGTTCATCTGTCATTATTCAAATATGAAGCAATTATGATGAAATAAAGATAAAATTCCATTGAGAAATACTCCAATCAATTTTCACTTATATTTAACTAGAAACATAAAACGATGCTTAGAAGAGTAAGTTTAGGTAATAAAATTGAAGAATAAAAAAGTATGAATTACTGATCTATAACTGAGTCATTTGTGGAGGTTTCAGGGCGTGTAAATAAAATGTGTCACCAATATTGAGTGAAAGTTCGGGGCATGATAAAAACAAAAACAAACAAAAGCAAAAAACAAACAAAACAAAACAAAAAACCCACCTAATACTTAACTGGTCAAAACAGTGTCTAAACCTATGTTACCCACCAGAATTCTTGTAGAATACTTACTTTTTTGTTTTTGTTTTTTTTTTATTATGTTATGTTAATCATCATACATTACATCATTAGTTTTTGATGTAGTGTTCCATGATTCATTGTTTGCGTATAACACCCAGTGCTCCATGCAGTATGTGCCCTCTTTAATACCCATCACCAGGCTAACCCATCCCCCCACCGCCCTCCCCTCTAAAACCCTCAGTTTGTTTCTCAGAGTCCAAAGTCTCTCATGGTTACGTTTTTAATAATTTTATCCAACCTAGTCAATACAAAATTCAATGAATTTATGCAACTTTGTGTTTTTTTAACAAAAGATGTTAAATGCAGTGAAAGACACATGTCACAATATCAAACAAATGAACTTTTTATTTTTTATTCTGATTGAGCATTTTACATTCCTTCACTTGTACCAATTTTACTGTTTGATGACTCTTTGTTATCTTATCTTTATTTTTTTAATCTAAATTTGAGTGTCCCATTTGTTTAGTCAAATCAGTCCATCCAATTGAATGCTCAGCTGCATTCTAAAAAGAGCTAGAAGAAAAGTAAAATATATAGCATTATGTCACACAAGTATTATATAAATATGTTTTTCATTAACTGTTCTTCCATTAATTTAGTACACATTTATTACAAACATTTCTCCATTATGTTCTCATGCTATTTAAACTCCTACAAGCATAATATTCTACTTTTAGTTAGCATGATTTATTATTTTCTTATTTTTGCCTTTCATATATAATTTCTAAAATAGAAAAGACCTAGTAAAAATTTGTTTGTCAGTTACCTGAAGTTTCCTACATTAAATCAATAATAAATATGATGAATAAGTTTAATATTTCAGGTAAACAAACATTCCATGAGTGCCTACTCTATTCCAGATCTCTGTCCAATACTCAGTACATGAGAACCAATACAATGGGGGTAAAAACCAAGAAGTACAAAACTTCCATGGAAATACATGGAAAAAAAGAGTACTTAGTTTGGCTGTGAGAATATTTAGATAGCTCATGTAAGCCTGCTACAGGAGGTAAGGATGATACCCATCAGCAAGGGTTTCATTGGTAAGTCAAGACTTGGCTGAGACCTGAAGGAGGAATGGAATGTCACTGGGAACCAGGCATGAGAAAGGTCTTCTAAGCAGAGAACAGAAAATATCACAAAGCAAGAAAAACTTGGCTAATTCTGGTCAAAGAGAAGTTTGGAGGAAGAGGTGAATGTGAAATATAATGCTTGAAAGGTTCTCAGAGCACATATGTATTTTGTCCCCAGATTCCTGGAAATAGGGACAGTTTAAAAATGGGAATCCAACCAGAACATATTTTCCTGTTAAAAGATATTTTTGGCTGTAGCGTACAGAACTCAAAGGGTAAGTTATGATCCCAAAACAGAGAAATATGTAAAGGTCCATTTTCATTAATCCAAGGCAGAAAGAAAGAAAGAAGAAAGAAGGAAAGAAAGAAAGAAAGAAAGAAAGAAAGAAAGAAAGAAAGAAAGAAAGAAAGAAAGAAAGAAAGAAAGAAAGAAAAAGAGAGAGGAGAGAGAGAGAAAGAAGGAAAGAAAG